>NC_092394.1:41074476-41361976 GCF_030028105.1 Mobula birostris
TCTCCCTCAGTTCCACCATCCCTGACTCTCCCTGTTCCACCATCCCTGACTCTCCCTGTTCCACCATCCCTGACTCTCCCTCAGTTCCACCATCCCTGACTCTCCCTGTTCCACCATCCCTGACTCTCCCTGTTCCACCATCCCTGACTCTCCCTGTTCCACCATCCCTGACTCTCCCTCAGTTCCACCATCCCTGACTCTCCCTGTTCCACCATCCCTGACTCTCCCTGTTCCACCATCCCTGACTCTCCCTCAGTTCTATCCATCCCTGACTTTCCCTCAGTTCTACCCATCCCTGCTCTGGTTCTCTACCACTGACAACAAATGTTTTCTTGCTTTCCCGCTTCTAATGAAGTATCCTGGGACTGGAATTTTCTCTTTCCATGAAGCCATCTGACCTGCTGAGCGTTCCCAGAATTTTCAGTGTCTGAGTCACTGCTAGATCATTGAATTTCTCCAGTGTGATGGCAATGGAAATAATCGTGGACCTATTAAATTAAATCTACCCAACATTAAGATACAGATGCCAGAAGCAGAAGGTAGTCAGTACCCGAGACCACGTTAGATTTCATGATGCACAACCCAGTTTCTTGCTGACTGTAATTCTCGTATCTCATATGCACTTTAACAAACTAAAAAAACAATACACTACATTTTTCACAAAAGCAGGATTTAGCTTGAATCACCTTTACACCTTTAAATGTTCTCATTTCAAAATTGTTCTTCGTGGTCCTCGTCTGCCCTAAAATCTATGGATGAGGCTGAATATGTTAAAGCTGAATTTGATAGCACAGTCACCCTGCTTTCTGCTGGAAGTCTCTGCCATGCTGAATAAATTGGAATTTGACTTATTGAGTCTCTGTAAATCTGTGAATCTGACATTATTCCTTACGTGGTGATTATGTTACAAGATTAGAAATCTGCTGACTCACCAGGAACGGTGCCTTGGGAGAGCCATTGTCAGCCACATATTTCTGCACAAGGTGAACATGCCAGTCCTTTCTCAGCTGTCACATATTCTTAATAACATTCAGCAAAATAAAACTGAGGCACGGGAAATTCTGCAGGTACTGAAAATGTTGACCAACGTACACAAAATGCTGGGTGAATTCAGCAGGTCAGGCCAGCATTTATGGAGGGAAATGAACATTCGAAGTTCCGGACGGAAACCCTTCATCAGGGTTGGAAAGGGATGGGGCAGGAGCCAGGATAAATGCGTGGGACTGGGGGACTGGAGGCAGTGCAAGTTGCCAGGTGATAGGTGAGAGCAGGTAATGGGGAGTGTGTGTGTGTGTGCTTGACTAAAACTGTATTCTTCAGACAGGCTACAAAATTTCAGTCATCTCATGCTAGGATCATGTTGAGGAAAGCCTTTCAATTGGTCAGAAATTACCACTTATAGGAATCAGCCAATAGGAGCCAAACACAACAATTTACGTGTGCAGGAACATAAGAGGCTGCAGAGAGTAATGGCCTCAAACCAACACATTGCAGGCACATCCTTCCCCACCACCTACGTGAGGTGTTCCCTCAGAAAGGCCATATCCATCACCAAAGTTCTCACTATCTCAGCCATGCCATCTTTCCGCAGTTACCATCCGGCAGGAGGTACAGTATCCCGAAATCCAACACCACCAAGTTCAAGAACATCTACCTCCACTCAACCATTCTGTTCTTGACCAAACCTGCACAACACTAACCACAACAGCACAGAATCACCATCAGCACGTTGATCACTTTGCACTAAAATGGACATGTTGTCGTACTTGTGCTCTCTTGAAAATAACATGTACGAGTTATGTTTAATCTGTTGTGAATGCTGCTTGCATGATGCTATGTGGTTGTAATGGTGCTGCAAATAAAGTTTTCAATCCAACTGAGCAGACATGAACTTGTGCAAATGACTATAAACTTGACTTTGACTTTCACTTTGATTTAAATAAAGATGATTATTAATAAAACAAAATGTATCTGAAAAAGAACCACTTGTAAAGTGAGGGGAGAGGAGAAATGAGTGATTAGTTTTTACTCTGAGCTGGTATCTCAACAGGACACCTTCCCTGCTGTAACCGTTCTGGGCAAACCTTCGAGAGCAGCAACGTTCCGACTGGCCCCAGACTTCTGTTTGTTCTACAGGTCAAGAGAAAGCCAATTTGACCACTGGCTCACTTTAGCAGCAGAATAAAATGTTCTGTATACACTATAATGCTTCAGTCATCACAACAGAGTTAATAACTTGAAATAGAATGTTAGGGATATCACTACAGCTTTGTTATACACAGTTCTGGAGGGGCTTTATCATACATTATGATAAAATTGTAATAAAACTGCTACGCATCAGTTGATATTGGCACTGATTGATTGTTACTTTGTTCTTAGCATTTATATTGACTCAGGTTCTCACCTGTTACATCTCCACAGACAACAAGACTTCAGAGCTCAAAGTAAGATTTATTATCAGAGTATGTACCTGTCACCACGTACAAACCTGAGATTCATTTCCCTGCGGGCACACTCGGTAATTCTATAGAACAGTAACTGTAAACAGGATTAATGAACAACAAACTGTGCAAACGTAAATGTAAATAAGTAGTAATAAATAACGAGAGCATGAAATAACAAGGTAAAGAGTCCTTAAAGTGAGAAATAGAATGAGCGTAGTTATCCTCTTCTGTTCAAGAGCCTGATGGGCGAGGGGGCTGTGAACCTGGTGGTGTGAGTCCTGAGGCGCTCGTACCTTCTACCTGATGGCAGCAGTGAGAAAAGAGCGAGTCCTGAGTGGTGAGGATCTTTGATGACGGATGCTGCTTTTCTACGGCAACGTTTCATGTAGATGTGCCCAATGGTTGGGAGAGTTTTACCGTGACGTACTGGGCCAAATCCACTACATTTTGTAGTTTTCAGTGGGCTTTATTAAGATGCCCCAACGACAGAGAGAGAAAGGCAACTGCTGATGCTGGAATCTGGAGTAACAAGCGATCTACTGGATCTGGAACAACAAGCAATCTACTGAATCTGGAGCAACAAGCAATCTGCTGAATCTGGAACAACAAGCGATCTACTGAATCTGGAGCCACAAGTGATCTACTGAATCTGGAGCCACAAGTGATCTACTGAATGTGGAACAACAAGCGATCTACTGAATCTGGAGCAACAAGTGATCTACTGAATCTGGAGCAACAAGCAATCTACTGGAATCTGGAACAACAAGCAATCTACTGAATCTAGAGCAACAAGCAATCTACTGAATCTGGAGCAACAAACAATCTACTGAATCTGGAACAACAAGCGATCTACTGGAGGAACCAAACGGGTTGAGCAGTATCTGTGGAAGGAAAGGAATTGTCCATCACCCGGGCAGGATGAGATGTTGAGGGCAGTGTACAACCCAATGGCATGAATATTGACTTTTCCAATTTTGGAAAACCTTCTTCTCCAGTGGGCTGTTTATTCCTTCACTGTCTCCCCTCCCCCATTGCCACCCACCGATGGTCTTCTCATGATTGTTCCCTTTCCTTCACAAACCCGCCATCAGCTCTTCACACACACACACACACACACACACACACACACACACACACACTCACACTCACACACACACTCACACTCATGTCCCAACCCTCCACCATCACCTCACTCTCCTATTGGTTCTTGTTCCAAATGCCGTTCACCTCTCCCCAAATGATCCCCACTCTCGCCTCATTTACTTATCAGATGCAGCCATTGTGCTCTTGCTTATCTTCTCCCAGCAGCTGTCTCCCATCTTTACGGGGTCTTCACCCCACCTTGCTCCATCTGCCTCTCCATGTTTTTGTCTCACTCTCCCGTTTTCTGCCTCCATCATTCACTTGTAACTGTCTCCCAACTCCACCCCTGCTCTTCCCCTCCCCTATGAGAACTCAAGAAATGTACGGGAGATACGAAACTGTCTGGAAAGTTTCAGATTCAGATGAGTTTGTCATCATACACCAGGGTACAAAGAAATTCCTTGCTCACGTGAGCGCACAAAGAAACATTATAGATGGTAATAATCATCACAAGACAATGGAATGGTACAAGGACAGTGAATCGATCTGAAGTAGTGCATAAAGAAATGGTGAATTGACAATAATAAAATAACCAAGAGTTAGAGTTTGGAAACAAAGAATGTGGCAGCTCCAAGAAGAGAGGAATGGGAAAGGTGTGATTGGTTCAGAAAACCGAAACCAATGAGGAAGAAGCTGTTCTTGAGCTTTGACGTCTGGGCTGTCAAACTCCTGTGTCTTCTCCCAGAAGGCAGAAGAGAGAAAAGGGAATGGTCAGGGTGGCAGGCTTCTTCGACAATATTACTTAGATTTCCTGAAGATGGACTGAATAACAGCCCTTGTCATTTGAACCCCTCATCATCGTATACACTTGGAGACTTAGACTTGTAGAGTCATAGATCACTACAGCACAGGAAAGGGCTCTTCTGTGATGGTGTTGGGTTTGCAGACCATAAAGTTGTAAACTCAGATGAAGACATTATGTCCTATCCGACATAGATAGCCACAGGAACCCTGACTAAAGGGAGGTTATATTGTAGCTACCTACTCTTCAAAGGTTGGCTCACTTCTCTGTTTATCCTCCATGGTGAGTTCAACTGCCAATACCCATTATTTGAGTGGTAGCTTCCCCCCTACCAAGGAGGAGATACTAGCAAAGTATTTTATACATAGTTCATTTATTTTCTGTGATACACATTTAATTTAAACAACATTCTTAAAATGCAAAGGAATTCTATCTTATAAAAGACTTCTAAATTACAAACCATTCCTGAAACACAAAGAATTTCCAAAACTCAGGTACAATTTCTATGAGCTAAAAAGATATACCCATGAGCAGCATATGAACCAATCGCCTGAAGCTGAAATTCAAGACAGAGGAACGGATTCTAATTCAATTGTATTTCTGTCAAGCCATTCATAAAAAGCCTATAAAAGCTGTTCTCTATATTTTATACTATTTCTTTACTACTTGGGTGACTTCACACACATGTGATATACAGTGCTTGTTCAAACTGATTACTGCTTGCCAGTTACATTAAAAGCTGAAGATTGGCTCCCGTTTATTAGAAACAGCTAAACAAAGAATATTGGTTGGAAGTTTAACTTATTAAAAAAACACTTTTATTTTTAGAAATGTCAGCTGCAATGTTTTTAAAGCTGAGCTTGGCCAAATAAAAGGCCCCTGGCCCAAAGACAGTGAATATCCAGCATCCCCTTTTTGCTAAGCGAAGTCTCCAAACCCAGTTTCTCCCTATGGATCAGTTTTCTGATAAGACTCCCCTTGGGAGCAGTCTATCACTCCACCAAACATTTCAGCAGGTAACCAACACTAGAAGAGCTGTTCTTAATCTGATTCTCAAAGAACTCATTGAGTATTTCCCAGTGTAGGATTTTCTGTGTGATTCTTTCTGTAGAGCATTCACTCCCTTAATCTCAGCTGCATGCATTTCTGAAACCTCAGAGGATAGTTGCCATTGTAATTTTCCATAATCAAGCAATGATGACACATCCGTGTCCATATTAGTACATCTTTAACATTTTCTACTTCACAAACGCTCTTCCCACATCCTTGATGCAAGTCTGAATCACTCTCATTGTCACTGTAAATTCGTCAGGTCAGCTGGTGATGTCAACCTTGTGACAATACAATGCTTTGTAGACCTTAAGATTACATCACCATTTCTGAAAATATCACAACAGAATTGGAAAATAATATTCTCAGGATTACAGCATTCCCCAGGGGTAGCTATCTTTCTCCTCCTGGTGAGTCTTTTACCGTTCTATAACATAGCACACAAGATATAGTAAGACAGGTTCCTTTAAAAATTATTCCTTAAAAAATCTAAGGGTGTAAACCATGATTGTACCATGCTGTCATTAACAGCCAACAACACATTTACAAAGTATATTATATACAGTCTTAAGAACTGTAATATATAAAAGGTTACCAATGTTAAAAAGCAAATTTTTAAACTCCAAATAGGTGAGTGAAAAATTAAGCTTGTCGACTCATCTTTCTGTGGGATTGTGTTATCAGATTGATATTCGAAACTGACACATCCCAAACCCCCTCAAGATCAGGTGAGAAACATGCATACCCGTACACCTGCCAGGACTAGGAAAAGGAGAGGAGCAAGATTAATATGGTTAGGGAAGTCCCTGCTCTTCACTCTTCCAGGGTCACAGCTGAACCAGAGGAATGGGTAAAGAGGCAAGTTTGAGGCAGGGGAGAGCAAATCAGACATACGGGAAATAAGCCATGGTAGCGCAGGTCAGGCATTGGAGTTGTTGCCAATCCACCCAGAAACTGTATTCATTGCAGCAGAAGTTAAACTTTCAACAACCGGAAAGGTTTTAGCTATTGTTTCAGCTAGAACGTTCAGTCAGTCAGAGGCTTACTATGGGTCTGCATAGGAAACCTATGAAAGGAGGTTCCTGGCCATCTGATCGAGCCAGTCCAGTTACTCTCGTATGAACTGAAAAATAATCTTTTGATTTGATGGAGTTTGACGAATATCAAGTCCTTTGAGAACATTTTGTTGCAGCATCACAAATCATTCCTTAAAACTGGGCTTGCGTTTCTGTCTGGAGATACACAGCATAGACAGACTCATCAAATTACTTCAAGAGTCACTTCCTTCATGGACCTTAAAACAGTGGGTGATCCTCTGATAGTGGTTTGTCTGAACAACTTTTGTCATCAGAAATTTCTACCTTCCAAGTGAACAGAAGGGTGATGTCAGTGTTATAATGAGAGTGAGCTCTGTAATGGCTGGACAGCCAATTTTACTCCAATTTTCTTAATATGAAAATTATTAAGAGCTGAATTATTTTTTCTCTTCTCTGTTGATGATAATACCATGTGACTGAATTCACAGCAATAATTGAATGCTTGTCTATTGACAGACTGTACATTGTCTATTTGTGGAATAATGTTTAGCAGTACAACCCCAAAATTTAACATTATCGCTTGGTCTTCAACAATAATATTTGTTATAGGCTCATTTTCCCATTAATCAACTTGCAGTCGAAGTTTATCTGAATTATAACTGGATTCGTAAGGACATGAATAGTTCAGAACTAATTTTTGTTGTAGATACTGTTGATTTCCTACAGAGAAGAAGTCATCACCCTGACACAATGGTGTCAGGAAACAACCTCTCCCTCAATGTGTCAAAAACAAAGGAGCTGGCTGTGGATTACAGGAGGAATGGAGATCGGCTAGCCCCTATTGACATCAATGGATCTGGGAATGAGTGGGTAAACAGCTTTAAGTTCCTCAGCATCCACATCACCAAGGACCTGATGTGGTGTGTACACACCAGCTGTGTGGTGAAAAAGGCACAACAGAACCTCTTTCACCGCAGACAGTTGAGGAAGTTTGGTATGGGCCCTTAAATCCTAAGAATTTCCCACAGGGACACAATTGAGAGCATCCTGACTGGCTGCATCACTGCCTGGTATGGGAACTGTACCTCCCTTAATCGCAGGATTCTGCAGAGAGTGGTGCGGATAGCCCAGCGCATCTGAGGTTGTGAACTTCCCATGATTCAGGATGTTTACAAAGACAGGTGTGTAAAAAGGGCCCAAAGGATCATCGGGGACCCGAGTCACCCCAACCACAATCTATTCCAGCTGCGACCATCCGGGAAACGGTACCACAGCATAAAAGACAGAACCAACAGGCTCTGGGACAGCTTCTTCCACCAGGCCATCAGACTGATTAACTCACACTGATTTGAGTGTATTTCTACGTTACATTGACTGTTCTATTTATTATAAATTACTATGATTGCACATTGCACATTTAGACAGAGATGTAACATAAAGAATTTTACTCCTTGAGTATGTGAAGAATGTAAGAAGTAAAGTCAATTCAATTCAATATTATTTGCACCATGGCTTGAACTGTTTATGACTGCTTGATTAAGGACAAACAGAAAATCTGGGTAGGTACAATTGTCTGCAGGTCTGAAATCTCTATAAATCTTAGACCAGGGAGGGAAACATTTTTGTTTTATCCCAACTTCTGCTTCAGTGCATCTTTCCATCTTACCTGCCCTCTCAAAAACCCAGATCAAGGGTTTTGCTGAACCATTGGAACATAAATCAGAAATGCAGGAAATTGTCACGTTACCTTGACACTTAACAATAGAGTGGAATAGTGGCGGAATTGAAGAAATGAAAATGTCTAAAATCTTGTTGTAAGTATGTTCATATATTTGTTGGTCCAAAGGGAAAGTACAAAGAGATATCTGTCTAATGTAGTTCTTCATTAAAAATGTGTTTTCACAATGTTCTAGTCTAACAGCTTCAATGTCATGTTCCCATGAGTGGGATCATTCAATGATATAACAGTGTCTAAACTTTTCTTCAAATGTAGAGGGGTCCATGGCAAAGGATTCCTCTATTAGTTTTCTTCAATATCAGGGCTGGAATCTTTCAGCTTTGTTAGGGTGTTATTAATCATTTTCACGTGATTCTTTGCTTTCCCGTGAATCCATCTGCAATGTGGTCAGAGTGAACGTTTACGTGGATGAGAGCAATCACTTTGCCAGAGGCAAAGACTAAGGTTTCCACTGTATAAGTTCACATATGAGCAAGGGGCAAGGGTAATTCAGTGATAATTAAATTAGAATGATCATTGCTCGCAGATCTTCCTAATCTAACATTCTCTGAGTCATTAAATTTAAGGTCAAAGCCAGTTGAGACAATTTCTGTTGTAAATGCAACTTTGCTGAAAAGTAAATGTTAAGTAAGGCAGCACCGAACAATATCATTATAATCACTAATGTTAAAAGCAATGAACAACAAGAGCAACATTTCTTCCTGGAGTTTACGTGCTAGTGAGGCTAGAAATAGGAAGATAATGCAGCTAAATACGCGGCTAAGGAGTTGGTGCAGGAGGGAGGGCTTCATGTTTCTGGACAATTGGGCTTTGTTCCAGGGAAGATGGGACCTGTTCCGATGGAATGGGTTGCACCTGAACTGGAGGGGGACTAACATCCCTGCAGGATGGTTTGCTAGTGCTGCTCCGGGGGGGTTTAAACTAGATTTGCAGGGGGAGGGGAACCAGAGTGTTAGAGTAGATAGTGAGGTGGAGGAGGATAAAGGTCATGCGAGAACTGCAAGTATAGTGCCTGGAGTAAAGCCAGATCTAACATATAAAGAGGCTTTGAGGAAAGAAAAGCAGATTAAAGGATGTAAAGGTCGTAATATAGAAGGGCTAAAGTGCGTGTACTTCAATGCAAGAAGTATCAGGAACAAAGGTGATGAACGGAGAGCTTGGATACAAACATGGAATTATGATGTAGTGGCCTTAACAAAGACTTGGCTGACACCAGTGCAGGAACAGATTCTCTCATATTCTGGGCAGATTTGATCTCATATTCTGGGGCAGATTTGATGTCCCATATTCTGGGCAGATTTGATGTCACATATTCAGGGGCAGATTTGATGTCTCATATTCTGGGGCAGATTTGATGTTCTCTATGGATACAGTTTAATTTACAGTCTTATTTCCCCTCCTGGTCTCAATTACCACAATCCTATTGTTCGAACATGGAGCTGAGACTCGAAGTCCAGCTGGATCTCTAATTCCCCTACATCTCTGTTCCTAAACCCTAACCTGACCCGTAACTCCCCACTCTGTCCCCAAACCATTCTTCAGAACCTAAAAGACCAATTAAAAATAACAAAATCTTTTGCTGCAACTCAATGGAGTGCCATCTTGGTGCCATCGGCTGTACAGGAGAGTGCACCCTTACCCACTGGGAGCCCCCGTCAGGAAACCGTGCAGCTTTTTCACTGTTTCCAATTCACGCTCACTGGAAGAAACTTAACAGCAGGATTTTCATGAATTGATTTAGCCATGTTTCCCCAGGATCCAGTTCCCCCAGCATTGATTTAGCCATATTCACCCAGCATCTGGTTCCCCCAGGATCCAGTTCCCCCAGCATCCGGTTCCCCCAGGATCCGGTTCCCCTAGCATTGATTTACCCATGTTCACCCAGCATCCGGTTCCCCCAGGATCCGGTTCCCTTAGCATCTGGTTCTCCCAGCATTGATTTAGCCACATTTCCCCTAGATCCAGTCCCCCCAGCATTGACTTAGCCACGTTGCCCCAGCGTCCGGTATTAACGGTTGTGTCAGAGCTTTGGACAAGTATTAAGCACAATCAACATAGATGGGAGTTTATCTGACTTGTGATGGTCAAGCGTTAATTAGCCCTGCACCATTTTCTGTTTTCTCTTGTTTTCAGAGGAATAAAGATGTGTCTGTTGCAAAAGGCATCTTCCTGCCCTCTGATTGAGCCCTTTAACATGTCACCAGGGTGGAGGCTCAGCATCAGACATAGGGGCAGCATCAGGCCATTCGGCCCATCAAGCCTGCTCCATTATTTGATCCTGGCCAATTTATTCTCCCTCTCAGCCACATAGTTCACTAGGATCAGAGACCTTCCCATTCTGAACACTACAAACACTATAACTAAAAACCAGAACAAGTAGGCCATTCAGCCCCTCTCTCTAACCTATCACATAACATGATGGTTAATCTTTTTCCTTGATGTTACTTTGCTCAGCCAACTTTTCCCTTTTTACCGAGAAGTCCATTAATTAGAATAATTCTTGTTTGATGTTTCTGAATTTCTCAAATTGTGTCCACTAGCTACTTGAGGTGTTTCTGTGTTATTTTTGAGAAAAAAACTTGTCTATATTAGAGTGGCTGCCTGTGAAGGTGAGAGAAATGTTCATTTTCTTTGTGTTCCAGTGTGAGAAGATCACTGCAGAGATTTGGATATTTTCTGGTCACCTACGGACAGGAAAGGTAACAATAAGCTTGATAGAGTGCAGAGGAAATTCACAGGATCGTTGCCAGGACTTCAGGACCTGAGACACAGGGAAAAGTTGAACAGGTTTGGACTTTATTCCCTGGAGAGCAGGAGAATGAGGGGAGATCTTACCAAGGTTTACATATTTATGAGGGGTACAGTGAATGCATGGGGACATTTATTTCTCTCAGTTTGAGTGAGACTGGAAATAAAGATCAGATGTCCAGGGTGAAACGTGAGATATTCCAGGGGGAATTTGAGGGGAAACTTCTTCCCTCTGAGGGTGGAGCGAGTGTGAAGTGATAGATGTGGGTTCAGCTGCAGTGTTGAAGAAGAGTTTGCATGGGTACATGTGGATGAAGGGGTTCGGAGGGCTGTGGTCTGGGTACAGGTAGGTGCGCTCGACAGGAGATCGGGAAGCCATGGACTGAATGGGTGAAAGGGCCTGTTTCTCAGCTCTGATGCTCGATGACTCAGTGACTATGAGATGCTCAGCTGCTGAACCTCTGTCCACTTGGCCAGGCATTGTTGTCGCCTTTACAGGATGAGGTTCACCTCAGTAATCCAAACTGGCCTCTGCAGTCTGAGCTAGAGAACAGAAAACTGGGCAATGTTGGAGAATCACCAAACTAATTCAGAAGGATTAATGACCAAATGTGATTCGCTTTGCATCACAAACTAAGTCTGATTCAACCCTGTGCCAATAAACCCGGCAAAAAGGATTCATCTTTAGGCTTTTGCTGTTATAGACTGTCAAAGTGTAGCACCTCATGCCAGGATGGGTTGTTACCTCCCATTGTGTCTGTGTTTTAATCTGCTGTCCCTGGATAGATCAACCACACGTGTTTAATGAAGGGAGGGATTGACTGCTGAGTAGCTGAAGTGGTTACAGCACATTACACAAGTATTAACCCTGGAGTGATGAGGAATTCCAAACTGCCTACTTCTGCTTTCAGTTCCAACCTGTGACACTGCATTAAATGGCAGTTAGTAAAGATTTTAAATGGGAATTTTCATATTAACGTTAATGCTTCAACTAAATACATTTATATTTTAAACAACAGTGAAAATTTATTTTTGCTCCCATCTCTCTCCTTTATCTGACAAGCTCATCAAAAAGAAAATAAATCTCCATTTCTGTACACCAACTTGGTTTCATTTTTCCTTTATCCATGGGATAAGGGTATCATAGGCAATGGCAGCATCTGAACCATCAGAAATAAACTCAGGAGTTGGCCATTTAATGTCCCTTTGCCTGATCTGCATTGAACAAAACCAAAGCTAATCTCCTACCTTGGCAACATTTTCCTGCACTTATTCCTAAATTCCCTGAAAGTCTACGAAATCTACCTGATTTAAAGTTTGTGGGTCCTAGCTCTAGATACATCTGGCTGGGGAAACATTGACCTCACATCTCCCTGTCAACCCCCATAACAACTGTAGACATTTCAATGAAATCACCTCTCATTCTTCTAAACTCAAAATGGTATAACGTCTCCTGGAAGATCAAAACTGTGACACCAGAAATCAACCTGATGAATTCTTGTTGCACTTCCTTCACCTCAAACCTATCCTTGCTTGGACAGGAGTACCAGGCCAGTAAACAAAGTCTCAAGATTTTGTTATTGTTAAGCTCAAATCCTCTTGCAATAAAGCTCAACATTCCATCTGATGTCCTACCTGCATGCTGCTCTTGCATGCAAAGTTTCAGTGATTTGCATTTGATCCCCATCCCTTGTCAATGTGGTGGTGATCTGACATCCTGAACCACTGGTCAATAGTCAGAGTCTTTTTGTCCCAGAGTGAAAATGTTAGGTAACATGAGGCATACATTTAAGTTTAGACGGGCAAAGTTTGAGGGAGATGAGTGAAGCAAGTTCTCGGGAGTGAACCTGTCCTGGTCCAGCCATGGAGGCACCACAGCCAGGAAAGCTCAGCAGAATCTTCACTTCCTCAGGAGGTTAAAGAAATATGGCTTGTCTCCTTTGACCCTCACCGACTTTTATCAAAATACCACAGACAGCATCTTATACAAGTGTATCGCAGCTTGATATGGAAACAACTCTGCTTGTGACGGCAAAAATACAGGAGCTGGGAAGTTGCGTTGCAGTTGTATAAGATGTTGGTGAGGCCTCACTTGGAGTACTGTGTGCAGTTCAGGTCATCCTGTTACAGGAGGGATGGTATGAAACTAGAAAGAGTGCACAAAGATTTACCAAGATGTCCCCTGGACTTGGAGCCCGGAGTTGCATAAACTAGAACTTTATCCCCTGGAATGTGAGCGATTGAGGGGTGACCTGGTAGAGGTACATAAGGTCATGAGGGACACAGACAGGGTGAAAACACGTGGTCTTTTCCCAGGGATGAGATGTTATAAACAAGAGGATGTAGATTTAAAGTCAGAGGTAAGAGATTTAAAAGGGGTAGGGTTTTCACACAAAGGGTTGTGTGTATTTGGAATGAGCTGCCAGTGGTGGTTGAGGGAGGCGTATTAGTAACATTTCAAAGCCATCTCGATAAGTACATGGGCAGAAGACACTGAGAGGGATCTGGGTCAAAAGTGGGCAGATGGAACTGACTTGCTGGCAAACACAATTGGCTTGGTTGAGTTGAGCCTGAGGGCTTGTTTCCAAGCTACAGGACACCATGACTCTATCGTTCGATTATTGGCTCAGTGTGCTCCTCACCTTCTGTTCCTCACAGAATGAATGTGGACAAGCAGGAGGAGTTGCTGGTCTAGAGGAGAAGGGAAAATCATGAAGGACAACATCAGCATTATCAGGGCTCAGGGTACCCATCCCCCAGAGGCAGCTGGCATGTGATGCTGTGTTCATAATATTCAGCTCTAAAACCAATAACACTTAACTATTCACGGTGAGCAATGCAGCCTTCAATACCTCTGTTACATTTCTTTTCATCTCCCCCTTTCACTCAGGGATGTACATTCAAAGCTGAGTTCAGCAGTGTGCTATCTGCCGTCCTTTGTACTTTGAGGGTTAAATCACCAAGTGTTGCTTGTGAATTGCCTCAGACGGATTGTGCATCAAACTCCTGCTCCAACGACCAAGAAGGTCGAAGTTCCAGTCCCTGGTCTGGCCTGAGTTAGTTGACCTCGGCAAGATCAGCAGTAAAAGGTGATACAGCTGTCTAGTGGTCTCCGTCACCATGGGGGTGATAGGTGTCCGAGTTCCTGCTTGACCCTGGTGCACCTGTGCTTGTGTAGCAGCAGAGGGCCGATGTGTTACAATGGCAGCTGCCTGGGCTTGGACCAGCCAGGCAGGGGTCTCAGTGTGAAGGCCAAGAGAGAAAGCAGACATCCCACCCTGCAAAAACTCATTTCAGGGAGGTAGCACCATCAATTTGCGAGAGACTCCCGGAACTTCCGGGAGAGGTGGGATGTCGAGAAAGCCATGTTATTCTGCTCTGTCTTTCTGTGTAAAGTCAGTCACCTCTTTATAAAGGTGATTGGCGGAGTTTAACAACCCACTGCAAAGCTCAGGAGCGCCATCGAACAAAGCACAGAGAAACAGCTCAGAGTGTTTCAAAATGATTACGAGCAAACCTTGTATCACACTGAGAAGCCTGTGTTCTGCTGACAAGAGATCCTGCAGATTCTGGAAATCCATAGTAACGCACACAAAATGCTGGAGGAACTCAGTAGGTCAGGCAGCAGAAATAAAGAGTTAACGTTTCAGGCTGAGACCCTTCTCCCTCTGTTAGAGAGGCTGCTTTGTGATGTAACTTCAACCTCGAGTCACTGAGACCGAGGTTAGTGATCTACGGACTCCAGAGCCTGCTGGCCATGAAACTTCAGATTGCGGCCCCTGCCACTGATCTCGGCGGCTCCAACACCTCAGGGCATATTCAAAACCCGGACTCCAGCAACGACCATGGACACCTTCACAGCGATTGCGCAACCACCAACTGCGACGCCAGCTTTGAACTCCAGGCCGGGTCTTTATGTGCTGCTGTTGTGACTCCCGTCTCCCCTTCCCCCACCAATACTCTGCAACCCCGTCTCCTTCAGATCCCATCGTCAGCTCCTGGGTCCTCAGAGACTCCATCTTCCTCTCACCCCAACCCTCCCCTCTCCATTGACACCCCCAGCCTCCCCCCTCCCCCCTCTGATCCCAGCTCTCATCCGTGCCGGGTCTTTACCTTCCCCTCCGACCTTCAACTGTCGGAGGCAGAACGCTCGGTCCTCAGTAAGGGCCTCACCTTTGACCCCTTCGCCCACAACTCAGCGAGTTCTGTGTTCGCCATGATGCGGAACTTTTCTTCCGCCGTCTCCGTCTCCGATCTCCGAGCCTACTTCTTCGGCAAGGACTCTTCCACCCCCACCAACGACCCCTTCTCCCATCTTCAACCCTCCTCTTCTTCATGGACACCCCGCTCTGGTCTTCTGCCTGCTCTGGATCTCTTTATCGCTAACTGCCGACGGGACATCAGCAGTCTCGACTTCACCACACCTTGTTCCCATTCCAACCTCACTCCTTCAGAAGGCTCTGCTCTCCACTCCCTCCACACTAATCCTAGCCTTACTATTAAACCCACCGATAAGGGGGGTGCTGTTGTAGTCTGGCGTACTGACCTCTACCTTGCCGAGGCACAGCGACAACTCGCGGATACCTCCTCTTATTTACCCCTCAATCGTGACCCCACTAAGGAGCACCAGGCCATTGTCTCTCACACCATCACCGACTTTATCCACTTAGGGTATCTCCCATCCACTGCTACCAACCTTATAGTTCCCACACCCCGCACTTCCCGTTTCTACCTCCTACCCAAGATCCACAAACCTGCCTGTCCTGGCAGACCTATTGTCTCAGTTTGCTCCTGCCCCACCGAACTCGTTTCTGCATACCTCGACACGGTTTTATCCCCCCTTGTTCAATCCCTTCCTACCTATGTTCGTGACACTTCTCACGCTCTTAAACTTTTCGATGATTTTAAGTTCCCTGGCCCCCACCGCTTTATTTTCACCATGGATGTCCAGCCCCTATATATTTCCATCCCCCATCAGGAAGGTCTCAAAGCTCTACGCTTCTTTTTGGATTCCAGACCCAATCAGTTCCCCTCTACCACCACTCTGCTCCGTCTAGTGGAATTAGTCCTTACTCTTAATAATTTCTCCTTTGGCTCCTCCCACTTCCTCCAAACTAAAGGTGTAGCTATGGGCACCCGTATGGGTCCTAGCTATGCCTGCCTTTTTGTTGGCTCTGTGGAACAATCTATGTTCCGTGCCTATTCTGGTATCTATCCCCCACTTTTCCTTCGCTACATCCACGACTGCATTGGCGCTGCTTCCTGCACGCATGCTGAGCTCGTTGACTTTATTAACTTTGCCTCCAACTTTCACCCTGCCCTCAAGTTTACCTGGTCCATTTCCGACACCTCCCTCCCCTTTCTAGATCTTTCTATCTCTGTCCCTGGAGACAGCTTATCCACTGATGTCTACTATAAGCCTACTGACTCTCACAGCTATCTGGACTATTCCTCTTCTCACCCTGTCTCTTGCAAAAATGCCACCCCCTTCTCGCAATTCCTCCGTCTCCGCCGCATCTGCTCTCAGGATGAGGCTTTTCATTCCAGGACGTGGGAGATGTCCTCCTTTTTTAAAGAAAGGGGCTTCCCTTCCTCCACTATCAACTCTGCTCTCAAACGCATCTCCCCCATTTCACGCACATCTGCTCTCACTCCATCCTCCCACCACCCCACTAGGAATAGAGTTCCCCTGGTCCTCACCTACCACCCCACCAGCCTCCGGGTCCAACATATTATTCTCCGTAACTTCCGCCACCTCCAACGGGATCCCACCACTAAGCACATCTTTCCCTCCGCCGCTCTCTCTGCTTTCCGCAGGGATCGCTCCCTACGTGACACCCTTGTCCATTCGTTCCCCCCCCATCCCTCCCCACTGATCTCTCTCCTGGAACTTATCTTTGTAAGTGGAACAAGTGCTACACATGCCCTTACACTTCCTCCCTTACCACCATTCAGGGCCCCAGACAGTCCTTCCAGGTGAGGCGACACTTCACCTGTGAGTCGGCTGGGGTGATATACTGCGTCCGGTGCTCCCGATGTGGTCTTCTATATATTGGCAAGACCCGACGCAGACTGGGAGACCGTTTTGCTGAACATCTACGCTCTGTCCAACAGAGGAAGCAGGATCTCCCAGTGGCCACACATTTTAATTCCACATCCCATTCACATTCTGATATGTCTATCCACGGCCTCCTCTACTGTAAAGATGAAGCCACACTCAGGTTGGAGGAACAACACCTTATATTCCGTCTGGGTAGCCTCCAACCTGATGGCATGAACATCGACTTCTCTAACTTCCACTAATGCCCCACCTCCCCTTCGTAACCCATCCATTATTTATTTTTATACACACATTCTTTCTCTCACTCTCCTTTTTCTCCCTCTGTCCCTCTGACTATACCCCTTGCCCATTCTCCCCCCTCCCCCTTTTCTTTCTTCCCGGACCTTCTGTCCCATGATCCTCTCATTTCCCTTTTGCCAATCACCTGTCCAGCTCTTGGCTCCATCCCTCCCCCTCCTGTCTTCTCCTATCATTTTGGATCTCCCCCTCCCCCTCCAACTTTCAAATCTCTTACTAACTCTTCCTTCAGTTAGTCCTGACGAAGGGTCTCGGCCTGAAACGTCGACTGTACCTCTTCCTACAGATGCTGCCTGGCCTGCTGCGTTCACCAGCAACCTTGATGTGTGTTGCTTGAATTTCCAGCATCTGCAGAATTCCTGTTGTTCAGGTTAGTGAGGCTGCTTTGTGATGTAGCTTTAACCTCCAGTCACTGAGACCCAGCTAACTTTACGCTCCTTGATCTCGTGTCCCCCCGTAAAGTCTTTCTTGTATGTGGCTCGGTGAGTTACATGTGATCGGAGGACACAGGAGCATCGTTACATGCAGGGGGAGCGCCATGTTTTCGAAGTTGCAATCAACACCCTTGTTTACATCCCTGACATTCTACTGTAAGTAGAACTGACGTGAACTCCAGCAGAATCCAAGCTCCACCTGGAATACATTACAGATCAGTATATCAGTAGCCTGTGCTACATGGACCAGATATAATGTTACCCTGAGACCACTTCCCACTTGGTATTCCAGCATGGACACAGCTACAGCCTCTGCTGTGAGCCCAGCTCCCAGTGTTTCAGCACATCATAAACAGAAACACAGGGGCAAAGCATTCATCAGGAACCATTCTCAAACATTGGCCCAACTGGAAATCTGCATCCATTTCTAGCCACCACATTGTAGGATGAACATAAGGTTTTGTAGGGGGAGGGAAAAGATTTACAAAGATGGCTTCTAGACTAAGAGAATTTAGTTCTGTGGATACACCGCAGACGTGGGGCTTTCCTCCTTGGAACAGAGGAGGCAGTGAGGGGATCTGACAAGTGTTTAACGTCACAAAGCGGATCAAAGATAAAAACTTTCCCATTGACAGAGAGGCTAAGAACAAGAGAAGGAAGGTGATTGGCGAAAGAACCAAAAGCAAAATGAGGAATTTTAATCTACACACTAATTGAGCTGGTGTAATAATGGAGACAGATTCGGCTGTTGTGCTTGAGAGGAACCTGACGAGGTATCTAGTGGGAAAGAATTTGTCGGACTCTGGGAGAGAACAAGGGAATGGGAAGAGATGGACTGATTTTACAGAGATGTGTGGACTCACAGGGTCATACAGCTCAGGAACAGGCTCTTCAGCCCATTGGATCTATGCTAGCAACTGAACATCCATTTACAATAATCCTATTTCATTCTCTCACATTCCCATCAACTGCCCCAGATTCCAGAACTCTCTTCACACTGGGCAAATATACCCATCAACTGCCCTAGATTCCAGTACTCTCTACTCTGTGGACAATATATAAAGGCAATCTACCTGCACGTGCATCATACGTGGGAGAAAGACAGACCACCCACACAGCAACAGACAGATCCAGAGCTCAGGATCGAACCGGCATTGGTGGACCTGTGGGATAGCAGCTGTACCTGCCATGCCTCTGTGCCACTGAGGGCCGAATAGTCTCCGTCCAAACTGTAATTGTTCTGTGATGTTGTAAACTAATAACAAAATAATTCTGTGTACCCTTTGCTCAGCAGCCGGTACCACCTGAGACTTTGAACAGAGATGCTGCTAGCTGCACAGATTTTACCTGCCGCAGACTTTGCTGCAGCAGACAGCTTGGTGAGAAATGCGAGGGTGTAGCAGACAGCTTGCTGAGAAAT
Organism: Mobula birostris; assembly: GCF_030028105.1. Classification (NCBI taxonomy): domain Eukaryota; kingdom Metazoa; phylum Chordata; class Chondrichthyes; order Myliobatiformes; family Myliobatidae; genus Mobula; species Mobula birostris. The sequence continues at coordinate 41,093,591 of NC_092394.1, forward strand.
GCGAGGGTGAAGCAGTCGGCTTGCTGAGAAATGCGAGGGTGCAGCAGACAGCTTGCTGAGAAATGCACGGGTGCAGCAGACAGCTTTGTGAGAAATGCGAGGGTGCAGCAGGCAGCTTGGTGAGAAATGTGAGGGTGCAGCAGTTGGCTTGCTGAGAAATGCGAGGGTGCAGCAGACAGCTTGGTGAGAAATGCGAGGGCGCAGTTGGCAGCTTGCTGAGAAATGCGAGGGTGCAGCAGACAGCTTGGTGAGAAATGCGAGGGTGCAGTAGTCAGCTTGGTGAGAAATGCAAGGGTGCAGCAGTCAGCTTGGTGAGAAATGCGAGGGTGCAGCAGGCAGCTTGGTGAGAAATGCGAGGGTGCAGCAGTCAGCTTGCTGAGAAATGCAAGGGTGCAGCAGACAGCTTTGTGAGAAATGCGAGGGTGCAGCAGACAGCTTGCTGAGAAATGCCAGGGTGCAGCAGACAGCTTTGTGAGAAATGCGAGGGTGCAGCAGACAGCTTGGTGAGAAATGCAAGGGTGCAGCAGGCAGCTTGCTGAGAAATGCAAGGGTGCAGCAGACAGCTTGCTGAGAAATGTACGGGTGCAGCAGTCAGCTTGGTGAGAAATGAGAGGGTGCAGCAGGCAGCTTGCTGAGAAATGCGAGGGTGCAGCAGTCAGCTTGGTGAGAAATGCGAGGGTGCAGCAGGCAGCTTGGTGAGAAATGCGGGGGTGCAGCAGACAGCTTGGTGAGAAATGCGAGAGTGCAGCAGTCAGCTTGGTGAGAAATGCACGGGTGCAGCAGTCAGCTTGGTGAGAAATGCGAGGGTGCAGCAGGCAGCTTGGTGAGAAATGCGAGGGTGCAGCAGGCAGCTTGGTGAGAAATGTGAGGGTGCAGCAGGCAGCTTGGTGAGAAATGCGGGGGTGCAGCAGTTGGCTTGCTGAGAAATGCGAGGGTGCAGCAGGCAGCTTGGTGAGAAATGTGAGGGTGCAGCAGTCAGCTTGCTGAGAAATGCAAGGGTGCAGCAGACAGCTTTGTGAGAAATGCGAGGGTGCAGCAGACAGCTTGCTGAGAAATCCGAGGGTGCAGCAGACAGCTTTGTGAGAAATGCGAGGGTGCAGCAGACAGCTTGGTGAGAAATGCGAGGGTGCAGCAGTCAGCTTGGTGAGAAATGCGAGGGTGCAGCAGGCAGCTTGCTGAGAAATGCGAGGGTGCAGCAGTCAGCTTGCTGAGAAATGCAAGGGTGCAGCAGACAGCTTGGTGAGAAATGCGAGGTTGCAGCAGACAGCTTGGTGAGAAACGCGAGGGTGCAGCAGACAGCTTTGTGAGAAATGCGAGGGTGCAGCAGGCAGCTTGCTGAGAAATGCCAGGGTGCAGCAGACAGCTTTGTGAGAAATGCGAGGGTGCAGCAGGCAGCTTGCTGAGAAATGCCAGGGTGCAGCAGACAGCTTTGTGAGAAATGCGAGGGTGCAGCAGACAGCTTGGTGAGAAATGCGAGGGTGCAGCAGGCAGCTTGCTGAGAAATGCAAGGGTGCAGCAGACAGCTTGCTGAGAAATGTACGGGTGCAGCAGTCAGCTTGGTGAGAAATGAGAGGGTGCAGCAGGCAGCTTGCTGAGAAATGCGAGGGTGCAGCAGTCAGCTTGGTGAGAAATGCGAGGGTGCAGCAGGCAGCTTGGTGAGAAATGCGGGGGTGCAGCAGACAGCTTGGTGAGAAATGCGAGAGTGCAGCAGTCAGCTTGGTGAGAAATGTGAGGGTGCAGCAGACAGCTTGCTGAGAAATGCCAGGGTGCAGCAGACAGCTTTGTGAGAAATGCGAGGGTGCAGCAGGCAGCTTGCTGAGAAATGCGAGGGTGCAGCAGTCAGCTTGGTGAGAAATGCGAGGGTGCAGCAGGCAGCTTGGTGAGAAATGCGGGGGTGCAGCAGACAGCTTGGTGAGAAATGCGAGGGTGCAGCAGGCAGCTTGGTGAGAAATGCGAGGGTGCAGCAGTGGGAGCACTGCAGCCCAGGCACTGGGTAGAAGCTGCTGCTGACTTCAATATCTGCCAGCACTGGAGTCCGGGATTAATGCCAGGAATCGTGAGTAATCTTGGACTTAGTGCTGGTGTGGAGTTCCAGGAGCACATCTTGTTTTGAGTTTTGGTGTCAGATTTTGTTGTGTAATCCTCCAGTGAAGAGCTTTGAGACATTATCAGCTTGTGATGGTGGTGTTGGTTTATGCACACTGATAATTTAACACCTTCCTGAACCAGGTTCTCTTCTGTCTGAGGCATCTCCCTGGCTCAACACTGACTTGCGTGACTAGATCTGAGGCAGCTGATGAGGTCAGTGTAGCATCTGCGGATTCTGCCACAGAGGAGACAGGATGTGTCTGACAGGACAAGTGAGTTGGTAGAGAAGTTCTGTGCACATTTGGCTGTTTTCACTTGGCCTCTGTCACTCCTGTTGAGGATACTCAAGGTGCTCAGTGCTCCCAGATGCACTCTCTCTGACTCATCTTCACCCCTGACCCGTGAAGAATCTACACGCAGACATTTAGATTCTTCACGAGTTGGGGGTTCCCATTAGCCAGTGAAGATGTTGCAGCTTCTGCTGAAGACGTGAGCACATTCCTGAAGCATTGCTCTGTGCATCAGGTGATCTTTTGCTGTGACAGAGCGGACAGGAGACAACCTGTTTGGGAGTATGGAGTAGGAAAGCAGACAACTTGGCCTGTCTATTACAGTGTGACTAGACCTTGATGTTGGGGATGATGGCCTGACAAATTGTGTGAGTTGTAATGTATAGAGATTACCAAGAATAATTGGCTGTGAGAAGTCTGACCTCAGTAGGACTGGCTTTCACAGCTTCTTCTGGGCAGCAAATCCGAGCTCAGAAAAGCCAAGATTGGAAGACCCATTTGCGGTTCTGGGCAGAGAGAGCAGGGCCAGGGAATGCACGGCCAGAACTCTCACGTTGGTTCAGATGAACAGCTCCTTCTTGCTGTTGTGTGAATCCGAGGGACCCGGATGGAAAATTAAAAAAGATTCAGAGCCTTCAGCTTGCCGTCGTGATTGTGGGTTCAGGTGCTGGTCACAGCCTCTCCCTCAGAGACCATTTTATTTGTGATGTGGTAGGGTGACCCTCACTGTCATCATGATATCCAGGTTTGGGTCAAGTGCTCTGGGGATTGAAGAGGAAGGCATGGGGAGTCATGTACAACTACAGCTAATCTAAATCACCCTTGAGAAATTTCTGTGAACTGTGGGTGTCCACAGGACAATGTGGTGTCCACAGGACAATGTCAGTGTGGAGTGTCCACAGGACAATGTGGTGTGGAGTCACTGTTCAAACCCATCTGGCTGTGTAATTGACCAAATTAGAGTTTCAGTCTCCTTGTTAACTAACAGCGTGCACTCAGGCAGCCTCAGAAATCTGTTGCCAGCTGTTGGTCTCAGTGCTTTGTTTTTAATTATCCTTCAAAGATCCAAAATAATTAGCCAGCTGCTGAGTCGGGCAAAACTGGTCCTCAGTCCTTCAAAGGTGCAGCCGGAAAAGAGCTGCAGAATGTATCGTTGAGGAACACGGAGCAGAGAGATCCTGGTTCAGATCCTGAGGGTAATTAATCTCTGCTGGGGGGGGTGCACATCAGGCGTGGCCGCAATGAGCCTCACATCGCCTGTGCCAGACCGTGACTTGTGCTGCGGCATGCTGTCTCAGTGAACACCAGCAAGGGCAGGTGCTGAGTCAGATGTGACAGTCCCTACTGTTGAATAGCCCTGCCAGCCCCTCCTCACTCACTCCCCCTCCCTCTGCGCAGGAAGTTGGCAGAGGCTGTGCAGCACTCACTACCATCCACGTCACCGCCATCCAGGGACAGAGCTCACAAAGACGAAACATACCAATAAATGTGTGTGTTTCACTTGGCATCATTCCCTCTTTGCCCTGGCATTGTAAACACAGACATGGATAGTAGAAAGTTCAGTGCAGAAAGGAACTGATGGACTGTTCCCAGCTCTTCACCTGAGTGCCCTACCCCTACCTCTACCTCCAGATTCTTAGTCTACATACTGCAATTACAAATGTCCTTTTGGAACCACAATTCCTTCACTGTTATGGGTGGGCAGCATTTCTGCTGCTCATCTTAACATAATGCACTCACTGTGGAGTGAAGAAGACAAGGACCATTCTTGGGTCATTTCAGGTCCTGTTGGAAATTCATCCGGGCATTTCTGGCTCTGGGATGTTTTTGTCTGTTGGAGGTCATTTCCATGTCAGATGTCTCTCCACGGCGTGATGTTTCTTTTGAAGCATTGTAGAGTTAGACTAAGTTGTCCTAGGATTGACCAATGGTCACTCCAGCACCAGAAAAGGACATGACTGAGGCACGTCCCCACCTTTTATTAAACCTTCAGACTCTCTCCTTGACTCACAGAATTGATCCACTACCCTAGTTCAGTGTCCTCTCCACCTCCCTTCACACCCAAGTCTCTGATCCAGTACCCTAGTTCAGTGTCGTCTCCACCTCCCATCACACCCAACTCTCTGATTGGCCCAAATCTCAACCCAGCAACTCCACAGCAATAGTTCCCCCTCCCCACCCATCTTAACAATCCATGGGCCAATCAGTGTGGCCCTGTTGGATACAAATGTTCTTCACATTCTAACTCCCCTTACTCATCCTAAATCCTCCCCCAACTCTTCCTTACCCTACATCCCCGATCAGGCCATTAACTAATCCAACTTTCCCAACCACTCCAGCCCTCTCAGGCCTGGCCTTGTCCTAGGGTGTACATGCCTTAGTCAGTTACACCCAAGGGTGAAGAATTACACCTGCTGGTGCCTGACTGAAATGGCCCTGGGCAGCTGGTAGTGCAAACATCTTGGCTGCTTCTGAAGGCCCAGTGAGACTTCTGGGTCTTTCCTGGATGACCAGAGGTGAGTTCCAATGTTTCAGATGTGATCGAGGCAGAGGAATGAAAGGTCGGGGAGTAGCATTGCTTGTTAGGGAAAATATTACAGCAGTGCTCAGGCTGGACAGATTAGAGGGCTTGTCTACTGAGTCCTTATGGGTGGAGCTGAGAAACAGGAAAGGAATGACCACATTAGTGGGATTGTATTACAGACCACCCAATAGTCAACGAGAATTGGAAGAGCAAATCTGCAGAGAGATAGCAGGCAACTGCAGGAAACATAAAATTGTGGTGGTAGGAGATTTTAATTTTCCATATATTGATTGAGACTCCCATACTGTTAGGGGTCTAGATGATTTAGAGTTTGTAAAATGTGTCCAGGAAAGTTTTCTAAATCAATATATAGAGGGACCAACTAGAGGGGATGCAATATTGGATCTCCTGTTAGGAAACGAGTTAGGACAAGTGACGGAAGTCTGTGTAGGGGAGCACTTTGGTTCCAGTGATCATAACACCATTAGTTTCAACTTGATCATGGACAAGGATAGATCTGGTCCTAGGGTTGAGGTTCTGAACTGGAAGAAGGCCAAATTTGAAGAAATGAGGAAGGATCTAAAAAGCGTGGATTGGGGCAGGTTGTTCTCTGGCAAAGATGTGATCGGTAGGTGGGAAGCTTTCAAAGGAGAAATTTTGGGAGTGCAGAGTTTTTATGTTCCTGTCAGGATTAAAGGCAAAGTGAATAGGAATAAGGAACCTTGGTTCTCAAGGGATATTGCAACTCTGATAAAGAAGAAGAGGGAGTTGTATGACATGTATAGGAAACAGGGAGTAAATAAGGTGCTTGAGGAGTATAAGAAGTGCAAGAAAATACTTAAGAAAGTAATCAGGAGGGCTAAAAGAAGACATGAGGTTGCCTTGGCAGTCAAAGTGAAGGATAATCCAAAGAGCTTTTACAGGTATATTAAGAGCAAAAGGATTGTAAGGGATAAAATTGGTCCTCTTGAAGATCAGAGTGGTCGGCTATGTGCCAAACCAAAGGAAATGGGGGAGATCTTAAATAGGTTTTTTGCGTCTGTATTTACTAAGGAAACTGGCATGAAGTCTATGGAATTAAGGGAAACAAGTAGTGAGATCATGGAAACTGTACAGATTGAAAAGGAGGAGGTGCTTGCTGTCTTGAGGAAAATTAAAGTGGATAAATCCCCGGGACCTGACAGGGTGTTCCCTCGGACCTTGAAGGAGACTAGTGTTGAAATTGCAGGGGCCCTGGCAGAAATATTTAAAATGTCGCTGTCTACAGGTGAGGAGCCGAAGGATTGGAGAGTGGCTCATGTTGTTCTGTTGTTTAAAAAAGGATCAAAAGGTATTCCGGGAAATTATAGGCCGGTAAGTTTAACGTTGGTAGTAGGTAAGTTATTGGAGGGAGTACCTAAGAGACAAAATCTACAAGCATTTGGATAGACAGGGACTTATTAGGGAGAGTCAACATGGCTTTGTGCATGGTAGGTCATGTTTGACCAATCTATTGGAGTTTTTCGAGGAGGTTACCAGGAAAGTGGATGAAGGGAAGGCAGTGGATATTGTCTACATGGACTTCAGTAAGGCCTTTGACAAGGTCCCGCATGGGAAGTTAGTTAGGAAAATCCAGTCACTAAGTATACATGGAGAGGTGGTAAATTGGATTAGACATTGGCTCAATGGATAGTAGAGAATTGCTTCTCTGAGTGGAGGCCTGTGACTAGTGGTGTGCCACAGGGATCAGTGCTGGGTCCATTGTTATTTGTCATCTATATCAATGATCTGGATGATAATGTGGTAAATTGGATCAGCAAATTTGCTGATGATACAAAGATTGGAGGTGTAGTAGACAGTGAGGAAGGTTTTCAGAGCCTGCAGACGGACTTGCACCAGCTGGAAAAATGGGCTGAAAAATGGCAGATGGAGTTTAATACAGACAAGTGTGAGGTATTGCACGTTGGAAGGACAAACCAAGGTAGAACATACAGGGTTAATGGTAAGGCACTGAGGTGTGCAGTAGAACAGAGGGATCTGGGAATACAGATACAAAATTCCCTAAAAGTGGTGTCACAGGTAGATAGGGTCGTAAAGAGAGCTTTTGGTACATTGGCCTTTATTAATCAACGTATTGAGTATAAGAGCTGGAATGTTATGATGAGGTTGTATAAGGCATTGGTGAGGCCAAATCTGGAGTATTGTGTTCAGTTTTGGTCACCAAATTACAGGAAGGATATAAATAAGGTTGAAAGAGTGCAGAGAAGGTTTACAAGGATGTTGCCAGGACTTGAGAAACTCAGTTACAGAGAAAGGTTGAATAGGTTAGGACTTTATTCCCTGGAGCGTAGAAGAATGAAGGGAGATTTGATAGAGGTATATAAAATTATGATGGGTATAGATAGAGTGAATGCAAGCAGACTTTTTCAACTGAGGCAAGGGGAGAAAAAAACCAGGGGACATGGGTTAAGGGTGAGGGGGGAAAAGTTTAAAGGGAACATTAGGGGCGCTTCTTCACACAGAGAGTGGTGGGAGTATGGAATGAGCTGCCAGACGAGGTGGTAAATGCAGGTTCTTTTTTAACATTTAAGAATAAATTGAACTGATACATGGATGGGAGGTCTATGGAGGGATATGGTCCGTGTGCAGGTCAGTGGAACTAGGCAGAAAATGGTTCAGCACAGCCAAGAAGGGCCAAAAGGCCTGATTCTGTGCTGTAATTTTTCTATGGTTTCTATGGTTTCTATGGACAAGCTATTTTATTTTGGATCAGAACATAATAGGCACAATTTCATGAAACAGTGAAGTTTCAGGTCTGGACTCCTCCAGCAGAACAAATGGTGCTGAACTGAAACACAAACTGTTTCATTTTCTGCTGAAACTGTCTGACACGACTGACATGAATTGCACCGGTTTCTGTGAAACACAACTAATGATGTATTTTTATCCAGTTTTTCAGCATTGCTGGTGAAAATTGAGTGAAGGTAGCACTGGGGAGATGTGGTGACACTTTGCTGGAAGCAAACAAAACTACTAACAACTCTACCAAATATACTTTATTGGGACTATGATCACTGCAATCCACAGACTGGAATTTTCCACTGAGAAGTGTGCTTTGTATAAGCTAGCGTTTTTGTGGTATGCTGAAATATTTGGTGAACTCGACTCTCGAGAAAGCAGGTACAGCCACAGTGAACGTTGCTGGAGCAGGTTTGAGCTGATCTGAATCTTCAGGCTGGACGGAAGTGACATGGCCTGAGCCCAAGAGCAGATAATGAACCAATGTTTGGCTGATTTCAGTGCTGAGTCTGTTTAAAAAGATGAGGGCGCCGAGGCCGAGGGCAGAGGACAAACTCACTACTCTGGGAGGCTTTACTTTTGTCGAACTGACTCTGCAGCTGTGGCCTGCAGTCATCGATTCTCACCTCAGCACTGACCTGGCTGTGTGCCTGTGGCCTGCAGTCATCGATTCTCACCTCAGCACTGACCTGGCTCTGTGGCTGTGGCCTGCAGTCATCGATTCTCACCTCAGCACTGACTTGGCTCCGTGGCTGTGGCCTGCAGTCATCGATTCTCACCTCAGCACTGACCTGGCTGTGTGCCTGTGGCCTGCAGTCATCGATTCTCACCTCAGCACTGACCTGGCTGTGTGCCTGTGGCCTGCAGTCACTGGGCTCCTGGACTGGTTACAGCATTGAACTGGATGTGGACGTATTTTCGGAGACTCTGTGGCTCATGTTTTGGGGATTGTTTCTTTGCTCTTTTATTGTTTGTATGGTTTGTTCTTACTTTTTTGCACATTGGATGTATGATTCTCGTTATCATGTGGGTTTTTTTGAATTCTATTGTGTTTCTTTGTTTTGTAGCTGCCTGCAAGAAGATGAATCTGTTACGTAAGCGGCAACAATGAATATTAATCGAGACAGGTTTTATAAAAACAACCAAACATTTATTAAACACGTATAAACGATAAGGGGGAAAAAACAAAGGAAAACTTTAACCAGAGGTTAAACAGGTACGCAGCCGTTCATCAACTCCACTCGACTCTGGTTCTTAAAGCGTTAAATGCTAAAACAGTTCTTAAAGCAATACAGTCAGATATAGTTCTTAAAGCGATAACTTCGAAAGTCCAACAGTTTTACACATTCAATTGGGAGAGACTTCTGGAGAGAAAGATTTCTTCACAGACGCACCTTTACTGCTGGTTCTGTCCACAGGATTCCCGATGCCGAAAATAAACAGTTTAGATCGACTGACTTTACATTCCTTTAGAGAGGGAGAGAGTACCCTTTTGCATGAACTCATTGTCCTTTTGCAAGAGTTATCGCGATGCAGGTTCTCTCCAGCGAAGACTCAATAAGGTCAATTCTTTATTTAACTGCCAAACGATTCCGACTTCTCTCAATCCTTCGATGAATTCTTCACTCTCCCTTCAAACGTCAGAATTGAGTAAATTGGCACTTCCAGCCACAAATTCCCAGTCCAATAATACAATATCTTGTAAGAGAACGCACCTTCCATTTTAAAAATGAAACTGTGTCACAAAAACAAACATGCAACAGAAACGGAGGCACAACACGTTCTACCTAGAAATCTACAAACTCAAAAACTCTACTGCGTCACCTGACTCGACCCTTATATAGTCACGGGGCACATGTCATCACGTGACCTCACATCGGCGGGAAAATCACATCAGGTGACCTCCAACAGACCATTACATCATTCTCACAAAAAAAAATCTCCTTGAGCATGTAACAAATCTCAAGGTTGTATATGGTATGCAGTATAAACTTTGATAACAACTATGCTTTGAACTTTGAAATGTGATAATTTCTCTATTGCTCACTGAGCAGTAACTCACAAACTCAACAATGTTTCCAAAGACCTGCAGGCTTTTCGAAGGGAAACTTCCACTTCAATCATTTATAATCAGCCATTACCAATACTCTTCAGAGAATGTCTGTCTGGTGTTAGTGATCACATGACCAGGACTTGTGATAACACCAGTTGCTGATATGACCATCCACCACCTGCTCCCATGTTTCACGTGACCCTGACCGGGGGGCTAAGCAGGTGCTACACCTTGCCCAAGTGTGACCTGCAGGCTAGCGGAGGAAAAGATCTCAGGAGTCATCCCAGAGGCACACCACAGGTCACCGTCAGGAGAGCAGCCATCCATCACAGCTCTTCGCCACAGGCTGTCTATCACCAAGCCCGTTCTGAATCCAGTTATTCAGCTCACCTTGGAGCTCCTGTAGCTGAACCTTCTATACCAGCTACCATGTGGGTCCATAGACAACATCTGCTATCCCATCCTCATCAATCCTCTCAGTTACCTCCTCAGTCAAATTACCTGCAGGAAGCTATGCTGAGCATCTCTAGTCAGAGCCCCACAACCTCTGGGACAAATCACATGGGGTTCTGGAGATTTATTTTTCCTTCAGTACAGAAACGTGTGCTGGGTCTTGCCAGCTTCCAATCCCTCATGGACAGGTAAGGCTTCAAATTCCCCTTCGGAGACTAGCATGCTCCATCACTGGGCAGTATCTCCACTCTCTCAACATTCAACTCATGGGAAACCATCAGAGATCAATGTACAAAGTCCCAGTTAACGTACAAAGCCCATCACACCTTTATTCTAAGACACTCCTGGTGAACAATCAATGTTTAGTGGGTTGTTTCTTGTTACTTCTGTCCATTGTATCCATGCTGGCTCTAAATAATACCAATCCCATTCTCCTACCTTTTCCCATAGCCATTCAAGTTTTAGATACTTACCCAGCTCCACTCGACAGTTGACAATCTCCAGTATATTCCAGATTCTAATCACTCTGTGTATTTTGGTTCCTCACATCACTTTTGTTTGGTTTCACAACCATCTTCATGTCCCTTTGTTCTTGAACTAAAGGAAGCAGTTTTGTTCTATCTACTTCATCTACAGTATATCTGTCAAAATTTTAAGACCATCTTTCAGATCCCCTCATTGCCTTTTCCATTCCAAAGAGAACAGCCCCAGTTTCCCTTCTCTATCCACGTGGCTGAAGGCTGCTATACCTCAGATCATTTTTGTTTTGTCCCATCTGCAAAGCATTCACATCTTCCCCAAAGTGCTGGGGTGGGTGGATGCAGAGATGAACCCCGGTTGTAACTGAACTGGTGTTTCCTCACCCACATATCCAGGTGACTGGAGCAGCTCTGCCAAAGCATGGAATTAGACAGAGGACCAGTTGTGTCGGGGTTTCAGTCAGATGTGAACACACCACTGTCCAGCCAAAGTCTCCACACAGCTCCGAGCACTGAAACCCCTGTGGACTTTGCGTCTCCTCACCTCAGGACCTGAAAGATCATTTACTGCAGCTCATTCCCACTGTAACCAATTGACCTGTATTTCAGTCACTCCATTGCATAGATTTAGCAAAGGAAATAGAAGAATATCTCCATTAATATTCTTCTGCTCCTGCCCAGTCAATTAATTGACAACTAGATTCTCGCTCACTTAACAAGTGATAAGTGGCATAAAAAGTGAACACTCCATTAGTATAGACGAATGCACATTGGCTGCTACACTTCAGCTTGTATTAACAAATGTAAAGAACAAGCCGCAAATCAGGAGAAAATGGCATTTCACTGGTCCCATCTGACAAGTGAAACTTCATCTTTGCACATTGCACTGCCTTTTTGCTTTGTGTTGGGATTGGAGTAACTGGAGGTTATTAGAACTTGCATTTACCAAGTCAGAATAAGAAGAAAAGGGAGGAGATATTCGGAAGGTTGCATAGAAATTACAGCAGAGAAACAGCCCTTCAGACCCTCTGGTCCACGTTTAATATTTCTCCTACTTACACCAATCTAACATCTGATTCTCTCCATGGAGACAGACCCGTGTTAATAACAACAGTTGCTCCACATTGACCCCTGTTAATGACAACAGTGACTCCACACGGACCGTGTTAATGACGGCAGTTACTCCACACGGACCCGTGTTAATGACAACAGTTACTCCACACAGACCCGTGTTAATGACAACAGTTACTCCACACAGACCGTGTTAATGACAGCAGTTACTCCACATGGACCCGTGTTAATGACAACAGTTACTCCACATTTACCCATGTTAATGACAACAGTTACTCCACATTGACCCGTGTTAATGACAACAGTTACTCCACATTGACCCATGTTAATGACAACAGTTACTCCACACGGACCCGTGTTAATGACAACAGTTACTCCACACAGACCCGTGTTAATGACAACAGTTACTCCACATTGACCCATGTTAATGACAACAGTTACTCCACATTGACCCCTGTTAATGACAACAGTTACTCCACATGGATCCATGTTAATGACAACAGTTACTCCACATTGACCCATGTCAATGACAACAGTTTCTCTACATCAACTTCCTGTCATCCTACATATTCTGTCAGTGTGATTCACTGTCCTTCAATTCTGTTCAGCTTCTTTTTCATTGAATTGAAAGTGTTGGACTGAACAACGCTACGTGAATTGTGGGAGCTATTTGTACCTGCTCACTGAGTAAAGAAATTCCTTCAGAATTCCTGGTTGTCAGCACTGGGAGATTTTTGGAAGGGAGAACAAGAAATGTGTAACTTACAATTTGAAAGTTTAGGATCAATCTGCAGAGAAAGAATTTTAGAATAAGATCTGGATCCTGTGTCAAAAGGGTTTCAGATGATGAGAAACCAGCACATGCACACAAATACAAACACACACACAACACACTTTCAGACACCATGCACATCTGCACATGTTACACATACAGACACCCACAGCACGCACACAAACACGCACACACACACACACACACACACCCACAACACACACACAAACACACACACACACACACACACACACACACACACCCACAACACACACAAACCACACTTACAGACACCATGCACATCTGCACATGTTACACATACACACACCCACAGCACACACACACACACACCCACAACACACACACACACCCACCCACAACACACACAAACCACACTTACAGACACCATGCACATCTGCACATGTTATACATACACACACCCACAGCACGCACACACACCCACACCCACAAATCCAGCATCTCTCCCCTCCACTGTGTGTGTCACTGCTGCCCGGTCACCGTGGGAAATGCGCCTTTACGGGCTGATGACCTTTCTCTGATCGCTGCACCGTAAAATGGTTAACTCTACAATTTCTGGAGCTCCTGATCCCCAGAAGTCTTGACTTATGATGGGGAGCACTGTGACACACCTATTTACAGCCAAACAAAAATGATTCGGTACCAGGAATGATGGTTCTGTTTCTAGGCAGTGGTTATCGGAGCTCGCTGTATCCTTGGACATCTGGACTAAGTGAGCAGGGCTGTCATCAGTGGTCCATAGTGACAATACATTTCCTTTGAATCAGATTAGTTACAATCCATGCTTTCCATTTGGTAAGCATTCTTTTTGGCTACACCTTACCCGGTTTTGCCTGAAACCCTTTACAACAAATAGTGTATTAATGGATTGTAGGGGAGTTTTGCCTGAAACCTTTTACAACAAATGGTGTATTAATGGAATGTAGGGGAGATTTGCCTGATACCCTTTACAACAGAAGGTATATTAATGGACTGTAGGGCAGATTTGCAATGTCATTCTTTTGCTGTTTACTACAATTCTAAATCAGTCTGGTCCTTAAAAAATGGTATTCAAACTTCCTTGAATGTAAGTTGTCCTGTCATCTCTGATAAGAAGTATCACTTATCTTAGCTCCTAAGTAGTTAGCTTCCACAAAATACGTTGGCTGACAACATCAAAGAGAAAATTGGCAGAATCAGCTCAGGCAATGCTGGCTTCCTGCAGCCAAATGATAACTTGTTCAAAAACCAAAGAATCTCAGATGCTGGAAATGTGAAATAACACAAAAAAATACTTGAAGCATTTAGCAGACCAGCCAGCATCTGTGGAGAGGGAATTAGAGTTAAGCTTTTATAAAAAATTGAAGTTAAAAAATGCAGTTGCTGAAAATCTGGAATCAAACAGAAAAGGCCGGAAAGCCCCAGCAGAACTAAGGAACAGATTTCTGACCTGAAATGTTAACTATGTCTGCAGATGTCACCTGACGTGAAGTTTTTTCCACTTTTATTAACCTTTCAGGTAAATGACCTTTCACATGATATAACCTACACCACAAAATAACTTGTTCATTTTATGCTCTCACACTGGAGATAAATGGATTGTTTGTTGTCACAACTAACAGGAGTGACATTGAACTACTTTGATTTGCAATTTATTCATTAAATGATGACAAATTTAGCCAGGAAAAAGTCAATTTCTCTTTTGTTTCCTCATAATGAAGCAGTACTTGACTCGTGACCAAAGTCATTCCAAATCCTGCTTTTATTTCTGAATGTTTCTTTCTCTTCTCTGTTTGGATTTCTTCAAAAATAATCAATTTTCTTCAATTTGTACATGGTGCTTTGATCCCCACTGGTTGCTGAGTGAGGAAGGCTTTATTTAATCAGTGCTTTAAAGGGAGCTCAGGTCCAAATGATTTCTGCTGGAATGAAAACTGACTATCATTTAAACAGAAAATCTACCTTTCACAACCTACTGACACTCAGGCCTCATAATCTCAGAATACATGAGAGCCAGAGGAACAGACATAAAACAGCAAAGACATGGAATATGCTCAAAGTCCTTTCTCTTTTGATCTGTTACTGAACTGCTCTATATATCTTTCACTTTAAAGTCTATGCAGAGAATGACTGGAGGGAACATCTGTTACAGTAGAATTAGCTCAATGTGTGGAGCCATATGGAGTGTCCTGCTGTTGATTTATCAGCCATGGACTGTAGCAGTAACTGTGTGAAATGTGAGGCTTTAAGGCAGTAACTAACCATATGGAATACTTCAGTAATTGAAGTGCATGTTAATCAAGTGTTTACCAAATCTTACTGATTTAGCAAAAACTGAAATTTAAAGTAGTGGGATTAGCTATACCCATTTTTATTTCAAGGGCAGCAAAGCACAGAGCTTGACTGGCTGTTGTCAGCAACAGCTCATATTTGGTTCGTCACAGTGAGATATTATTACTGTCGATCAATATTTGTTGATTCCATCAAAAGCTACTTTTCTGAATCGTAGTATTAGACACATGAGCTACACGAGGAGAATTCAGAAAGTGTGCTCAAGCGGCAGTCTTACTGTGTTCAAAGTCCTTAAATGTTTTGTTAAGCTGAATGCTCCAAATTATTTACCATTTTGGGAAGATTTCAAACTGGGTTTGGGATGGGGGTAATGTTGCCAAGTTGAATGAATTATTTATCATTTTGGGAAGATTTGAAACTGGGCTGGACAGGGGCTTGGGATGGAGGTAATGTTGTCAAGTTGAATGAATTATTATGCATCAAACTTCCACTATGCCCCACCTCCCCCTCATACCCCATCCTTTATTTATTTATTTATTTATATACACACATTCTTTTTCTCTCTCTCCGTTTTCTCCCTCTGTCCCTCTCACTATACCCCTTGCCCATCCTCTGGGCTTCCCCCTCCCCCTTTTCTTTCTCCCTAGGCCTCCTGTCCCATGATCCTCTCATATCCCTTTTGCCAATCACCTGTCCAGCTCTTGGCTCCATCCCTCCCCCTCCTGTCTTCTCCTATCATTTTGGATCTCCCCCTCCCCCTCCCACTTTCAAATCTCTTACTAGCTCTCCTTCAGTTAGTCCTGACGAAGGGTCTCGGCCCAAAACGTCGACTGTACCTCTTCCTAGAGATGCTGCCTGGCCTGCTGCGTTCACCAGCAACTTTTATGTGTGTTGCTTGAATGAATTATTTACCACTTTGGAAAGATTTGAAACTGGGTTAGACAGGGGTTTGGGATGGGGGTAATGTTGCCAAGTTGAATGAATTATTTACCGTTTTGGAAAGATTTGAAACTGGGCTGGACAGGGGTTTGGGATGGGGGTAATTTTGCCAAATTGAATTAATTATTTACTATTTTGGTAAGATTTGCAACTGGGTTGGACAGGGGTTTGGGCTGGGGGTAATTTTGCCAAGTTGAATTAATTATTTATTATTTTAGTAAGATTTGAAACTGGGCTGGACAGAGGTTTGGGATGGGGGTAATGTTGTCAAGTTGAATTAATTATTTACTATTTTGGGAAGATTTGAAACTGATCTAGACGGGGGTTTGGAATGGGGGTAATGTTGAGCAACATGAAAGTGAATGTACATTGGACAGAGAAAGAGAAATACTTGTAGACAATCAAGGGAAGCAATTGGTCACTTCATAATGCAGGTTAAATATTTGGGGAGAAAAGCAGCTGGGAGTGTAAAATGAAAAACGTATTTTGTGTTGGGATTAACCAGAAGGATGTGAATGTGATCTCTGATAGAGGTTCTGGTGCAGAACATTGATCTAAAACATCAACATTTCCACCCCAAACCCCTCCTCCTACAGATGATTCTTGACTTTGCTGAGTTCTTCCAGCAGATTGTTTTTATCTCCAGATTCCAGCATCTGCAGTTTATTATGTCTCCATTTATCCGATCACTGTTTTAAACGTGTTTACCACAAACCTGTGGTTAGCGTTAGTATCTGTGGGCTGCATGGGAAGGAAAACCTCAGGGTTGGCATTGGAACATCCCGGGAAGCAATGGAGATTCTGCATTAATGTTTATTTCACAGTGATTCTCTTTTGCTGAAAGAGGAACCGAGGGGGGCAGCCCCCTTGGCAGAGGGAGGAGTAACAATGTGTGTGGGCCCCTGCTGTCGAGCGTTTCGGAGTGCGATGGTAGAGAATAGAAATGGGATTCACTGTTACACCGCACAGTGAGAAAGGCTTGCTGATACCCATCGACTGGGCTCACACGTCAAGTGCGCCGACTGTTTCAGGGTGACAGTGTGCCGCTGTCACTCATGGTGTGGAGCTGATACCCATCGACTGGGCTCACACGTCAAGTGTGCCGACTGTTTCAGGGTGACAGTGTGCTGCTGTCACCCATGGTGTGGAGCTGTGGGCAAACTTGCACCTTCTCCAGATGAGGCCAGACAGAAGATCTTTAGACAATTATGGTTGCTTTGAGTTTGATGATGATTTAATACTGCTTTTTGACATTAGCAAGAATTGGAGTTGTCTAGTGGTAAAAAGCACCTCAAAATAGAATTGAAATTTTCAGTACTTCTAGGCATTGAAAGGAATACATTGTAGTTCATTCTTCATCATTATTGTGGTACTTAACATTCACTGCATGGAACTTCACTCACTGAGCTCACTGTGGGATTCTAGGTCACACTGAAATGGGACTGAGAGGATGCCAGTGCCCACATGAAGGCGCAGTGGACACGATCTCTATGACCCAACTCCAAGAAAGATGCAGGGAGCAGCATCAACCACAGTGTTTTTTTTTTGCCTTTGTGAGGGACTGTAGAATAATCCCCCAAAATTGTATGGCATTGACAAATTTGTTTCCATTCCATACATTTGGTATCCCTCAGGTCCATAACAGACCCAATCTCAGAGCAGACTGGCGCCAAACCAGGCTCCATCACAAACTTTTACATCACAACACATCACCTTAACTCCATCAAGCTCCCTACTGGAGCGGAGTGAACCAGTGGATAAACAAGGAACTATGGAGGCAACAGAGGCTCCAGCTCCAGAAAAAAGGCTGAGGAAAGAGCAGGACCCACACCTCAATATTCCAGGGTACGAGTGCTCTGGATGTGATCGAAGTGCTGGTGGGGGTGGATGGGGGGAGGTGGTTGGTGATTGTTCCCTCCTTGATGAGGAAGGACATAATAACAGTGCTCAGAGACGATATTCTTGGGGAATTGTCCAGAAACGTTTTAAGGATAGAACTTAAAAACAGGAAGTGAACAATCACTTTGATATGATTGCCAATAGTCAGTGGGAATAAGAGGAACAGATGTGTTGAGTGTTTGCAGATAGCTGTCAAAATAATAGGGTAGTATTGGTGGTAGATTTAGACAATAGACAATAGACAATAGGTGCAGGAGTAGGCCATTCGGCCCTTCGAGCCAGCACCGCCATTCACTGTGATCATGGCTGATCATCCACTATCAGTATCTAGTTCCTGCCTTATCCCCATGACCTTTGATTCCACTATCTTTAAGAGGTCTATCCATCTCTTTCTTGAATGCATTCAGAGACTTGGCCTCCACAGCCTTCTTGGGCAGAGCATTCCATATATCCACCACTCTCTGGGTGAAAAAGTTTTTCCTCAACTCCGTTCTAAATGGCCTACCCCTTATTCTTAAACTGTGGCCTCTGGTTCTGGACTCACCCATCAGCAGGAACATGCTTCCTGCCTCCACTGTGTCCAATCCCTTAATAATCTTATAAGATCCCCTCTCAGCCTTCTAAGTTCCAGAGTATACAAGCCCAGTCACTCCAATCTTTCAACATATGACAGTCCTGCCATCCCGGGAATTAACCTTGTGAACCTACGCTGCACTCCCTCAATAGCAAGAATGTCCTTCCTCAAATTTGGAGACTAAAACTGCACACAGTACTCCAGGTGTGGTCTCACCAGGGCCCTGTACAGCTGCAGAAGGACCTCTTTGCTCTTATACTCAATCCCCTTGTTATGAAGGCCAGCATACCATTAGCTTTCTTCACTGCCTGCTGTACTTGCATGCTTGCTTTCAGTGACTGATGTACAAGAACACCTAGATCTCGTTGTGCTTCCCCTCTTCCTAACTTGACTCCATTTAGATAATAATCTGCCTTCCTGTTCTTACCACCAAAGTGGATAACCTCACATTTATCCACATTAAACTGCATCTGCCATGCATCTGCCCACTCACCCAGCCTGTCCAAGTCACCCTGCATTCTCATAACATCCTCCTCACATTTCACACTGCCACCCAGCTTTGTGTCATCGGCAAATTTGCTAATGTTACTTTTAATTCCCTCATCTAAATCATTAATATATATTGTAAACAGCTGCGGTCCCAGCACTGAACCCTGCAGCAACCCACTGGTCACCGCCTGCCATTCTGAAAGGGACTCGTTAATCGCTACTCTTTGTTTTCTGTCAGCCAGCCAATTTTCAATCCATGTCAGTACTCTGCCCCCAATACCATGTGCCCTAATTTTGCCCACTAATCTCCTACGTGGGACTTTATCAAAGGCTTTCTGAAAGTCCAGGTACACTACATCCACTGGCTCTCCCTTGTCCATTTTCATAGTTACATCCTCAAAAAATTCCAGAAGATTAGTCAAGCACGATTTCCCCTTTGTAAATCCTTGCTAACTCGGACCAATCCTGTTACTGCTATCCAGATGTGTCATAATTTCATCTTTTATAATTGACTCCAGCATCTTTCCCACCACCGACGTCAGGCTAACCGGTCTATAATTCCCTGTTTTCTGTCTTCCTCCCTTCTTGAAGAGAGGGACAACATTAGCCACCCTCCAATCCACAGGAACTGATCCTGAATCTATAGGACATTGGAAAATGATTACCAATGCGTCCACGATTTCTAAAGCCACCTCCTTAAGTACCCTAGGATGCAGACCATCAGGTCCCGGGGACTTATCAGCCTTCAGACCCAACAGCATATCCAACACCATTTCCTGCGTAATATAAATTTCCTTCAATTCATCCATTACCCTAGGTCCTTTGGCCACTATTACATCGGGGAGATTGTTTGTGCCTTCCCTAGTGAAGACAGATCCAAAGTACCTGTTCAACTCGTCTGCCATTTCTTTGTTCCCCATAATAAATTCACCCTCTTCTGTCCTCAAGGGCCCAATTTTGGTCTTAACTATTTTTTCCTTTTCATATACCTAAAGAGGCTTTTACTATCCTCCTTTATATTCTTGGCTAGTTTACCTTCGTACCTCATTTTTTCTCGGCGTATTGCCTTTTTAGTTACCTTCTGTTGCTCTTTAAAAGTTTCCCAATCCTCCGGCTTCCCACTTGTCTTTGCTATGTTATACTTCTCTTTTATTTTTATACTGTCCATTACTTCTCTTGTCAGCCACGGCCTCCCCTTACTCCCCTCAGGATCTTTCTTCCTCTTTGGAATGAACTGATCCTGCACCTTCTGCATTATTCCCAGAAACACTTGCCATTGCTGTTCCACTGTCATCCCTGCTAGGGTATTGTTCCATTGAACTTTGGCCAGCTCCGTCCTCATAGCACCATAGTTCCCTTTTTTCAACTGTAATACTGACACTTCCGAGTTTCCCTTCTCCCTCTCAGTTTGTAGGTTAAAACTTATCATATTATGGTCACTACCTCCTAATGGCTCCTTTACCTCGAGGTCCCTGATCAAATCTGGTTCATTGCACAACACTAAATCCAGAATTGCGCTCTCTCTGGTAGGCTCCAGTACAAGCTGTTCTAAGAATCCATCTCGCAGGGACTCCACAAACTCCCTTTCTTGGGGTCCAGTACCAACCTGATTCTTCCAGTCTACCTGCATGTTGAAGTCCCCCATAACAACTGTAACATTACCTTTGTGACATGCCAACTTTAACTCTTGATTCAACTTACACCCTACATCCAGACTATTGTTTGGGGGCCTGTAGATAACTCCCATTAGGGTCTTTCAACCCTTAGAATTTCTCAGTTCTATCCATACTGACTCTACATCTCCTGATTCTATGTCCCCCCTCGCAAGGGACTGAATATCATTCCTCACCAACAGAGCCACTCCACCCTGTCTACCCATCAGTCTGTCCTTTCGATAGAACGTATACCCTTGAATATTCATTTCCCCGCCCTGTCCACTTGAAGCCATGTCTGCTATTCCCACAACATCATACTTAAAAATTTCCAACTATCATTGTATTTCACTGTCACTGACCAGGGAATCCATAGTACAAATCAAGAAATGGGATGGGATGGAATTTGTTGAATATGTCCAAGAAAGCTTCCTAAATTATTGTATAGATGGCACTGCTGGAGAGGGTGCAGCTCCTGACCTCCTCTGAGAGATCGAGGTAGGGCGAGTGATTGAAGTGTCAACGGGGGAGATCTTTAGGTTCAGTGACCATAATTTTATTTACTGTGGAGAAGAACATGGAAGTTAAGTAACTGAGACACATGAGGTGTGATATAGTAAACTGTACGTATATGAATTGTCAAAAATGAGGCATTGACAGTTTTGCTGGATTTTATCGTGGGAACTATAACTGGTCAGTAATTGTGGTTTTAAATTGGGGTAAGGCCTATTTCATCAACTGAAGTGAGGACCTGACAAAGATAAATTGGGAGCAATTACTTTCAAATAAATCCACATCTTCACAGTGGAAGGTATTTAAAGGAGAAACATTAGGAATTCAAGGCAAACATGTTTGTATAAAGGTAAAAGCCAAAAGCACCAGGTGTGAGGAATTGACGATGAGGGAGGTGTGAGGAATTGACGATGAGGGAGGTGTGAGGAATTGATGATGAGGGAGGTGTGAGGAATTGACGATGAGGGAGGTGTGAGGAACTGACGTTGAGGGAGGTGTGAGGAATTGACGATGAGGGTGGTGTGAGGAATTGATGATGAGGGAGGTGTGAGGAATTGATGATGAGGGAGGTGTGTGGAATTGATGATGAGGGAGGTGTGAGGAATTGACGATGAGGGAGGTGTGAGGAATTGATGATGAGGGAGGTGAGTGGAATTGATGACGAGGGAGGTGTGAGGAATTGATGATGAAGGAGGTGAGTGGAATTGATGACGAGGGAGGTGTGAGGAATTGATGACGAGGGAGGTGTGAGGAATTGATGATGAGGGAGGTGTGAGGAATTGATGATGAGGGAGGTGAGTGGAATTGATGACGAGGGAGGTGTGAGGAATTGATGATGAAGGAGGTGAGTGGAATTGATGATGAGGGAGGTGTGAGGAATTGATGATGAGGGAGGTCTGAGGAATTGACGATGAGGAAGGTGTGTCAAGTGATGAGTGGATGCTGAGTGATGCTGAGGGTTTGACGACGAGACAAAGTGCAGCATATGGCAGGTATGAGGAATTGATGAGGGAGGTGTACGGAGAGTATAAAAAGCATAGAGAGGTGCTTGAAAAGGAAATTACGAAGGAAAACAGGTCATGGATTCATAGAGTAAAACATCACGAGACAGGCCCTTTGGCCCATCTTGTCCACGCTGGCCACAGCATCCCTGCTAGTCCCAGTTGCCTGTGTTTAGCCCATAACTCTCAAAGTGGCTCTCTTCCATGTAACTAATTTCACAACAAATACCAGAGATATTAAACCTGATTCTGATCAATCCAAGGTACCCGCCTCGACTATTTCCTCTGGCAGATAATGGGAGACAGGATTAAGGCAAATCTGGAGACCTTCTATAAATATTTAGGGCAAAAGAATAACCAGAGAGAAAGTGTAAAACTTAAAAAAAAAACAGGAGAAGTACTGATGTACATGAAAGCAGAAAGTAGAGGTGAGGTCACAAATAAAACTTTTCATTGGTATTCAGAAAGGAAAAGACTTTAGATGGAGAACTCAGTAAAGGGGTTGGTCTAGTATAAGCTTCCATAAATAAAGAGTAGGAACGCGTTGCCCTACTAGGTTTAATAATGGATATATCCCAGGATTAAATGGGATTTATCCCAGGCTGTTACGGGAAACAAGGGAAGAGACTGCCGGGGCTCTGGCTGAAACATCAAATCTCCAGTGAAGACAAGGAAGGTACCGGATGTACTGGAGGACAGCAAACATGCTCCCCCTTTTCAACAAAGGCACCAGGGATAAGTCTGATAACCATAGACCTCTGAGCCTAATATTGAGATGGGGAAGATATTAGAAAATATTTCTGATGGAGAGGATTTATGGTCACTTGCAAAGATAGGGACCATTAAGAGGTGTCCAGGATGGTTTTGTAAGGGCAGGTGCTGTCTAACTAATGAATTTTATTATTTGAACAGGTAACAATGATCATCAATGAGAACAGGGTGTGATGTGTAAGGGCAGGTGCTGTCGAACTAATGAATTGAATGATCTGAAGAGGTAACAATGATTATCAATGAGAGCAGGATAGTTGGTGTGATGTGTAAGGGCAGGTGCTGTCTAACTAATGAATTTTATTATTTGAACAAGTAACAATGATCATCAATGAGAACAGGATAGTCGGTGTGATGTGCATGGACTTCAGCAAAGCTTTTGACAGGGTCACACATGGGAGACGAGTTCAAAAGGTCAGAGCTCATGAGATCCAGGGAAAATTGACAAAAGTACTGGGACTGCTGTTGTTTGAAATGTACACAAATGAGGATATTGGTACTATTGAATCTAATATTAGGCTGCAATGATATTGATATTTTGGTGAAGTAGGCTGAAAAATGTCAGATTGAGTTTCATCCCCATTTTGGAAGTACGAATAACTCTAGGCATATCCCATGAATGGACGGGTCTTAGGGAGTATTGAGGAACAGAGGGACCTCAGACAACAAGCCCAATAACCCCTGTAGGTGGTAACACAAGTAAAAATGTGATTAGGAGGACTCGTAGGTTACTGACCTTCATTAACTGAGGCAGTGAATACAAAAACAGCAAAATTATGGTCCAAATTTATAAATCCCTTCTGGAGTACTGCATATATTTCAAGTCACTAGGGAGAAAGATTATCGTGCTGGAGGAGGTGCAGAGGCGATTCACCAGGATGTTGTCTTGGATGGAGCAATTCACTTATGATGAGACACCAGAAAGGTCGGGTCTTTCTCCCTGGAGCGGAGGAGATTACGATGGGACCTGACTGAGGTGTGTAAAATTATAAAGGTGGACTGCAGGAAACTTTTCCCCACATCAGGAGTGGATAAGAGTAGAGAGTGTGAGATTAAGATGAGTGGTAAGAGATTGAGAGTGGATATGAGCGGGACATTCTTCAGCAAGCCTTTGTCACTACTGCCTGAGGCTTTGGTTGAAACGGAATCACTGACAAGATATAAGAAGTCCTAGGTAGGTGAACACTTGAATTTCTTATGCATTGAGGGCTCTGGACTGAGTGTTTGGTGATGTGGTTGTTTATGGGAGGATGCCCACTAGCTGGCACTGACAAGTTGGACAAAATTATCTATTTCTACATTATGCAATTTTTGCAATTGAGTCCCGATAGCATTTGATGGACTTTCAAAAAGAAACATCTGTTGTTGGAAAGGCAGGTCTTGTTACTTGCTCCTGAGAATGAAGCATGTTTCAAAAGGCTACTTCCTCAGTGCATCACTACACAGTGCATCACTACACAGTGCACCACTTTACAGCGTCATCACTTTACAGTGCGACGTGGTGCTTTTCCATTTTCTCGTTCTCAATAACACGGGAATAAAGAATCGTGAACCCTGCCGACAGGAAATCAGCTCCTATTATCTCTGGAAATGTGAAGCTGCAAGTTTATTATGCCACCAGAGTTTTAATTCCGTTTTAGATGGATAGATACTTTATTGATCCTAAAGGAAATTACAGGGTCACAGTAGCACTACGAGTGCACAGATATACAAATAAAAGAGAAGGAAGAAGAATAAAAAATAAGTTACCTAAAAAATAAGATGTACAAGATTTTCAAGTTAAAAATTACAAGATTTTAAAGATGAGATCACTTCTCTACCCTATGTCTTTATAGTAACTCCCCTAAATTAGTGCATGTGGTCGGATTTCACTGAGAAAGGAGCGTATTTTGATGGACTGTATATGTTGATACACCAGATAGTTCAATTTCAATCACAAACAAGAGAAAATCGCAGATACCGTGTTGCCTAGCTCAATTTCAAGTTCAAAGTCAGTTTATTGTCACTTAACGGTACTGTATACGGCCAAATGAAACGACATTCTTCCGGACCAAGGTGCACAACACCGCACATGTACAATAACTCACACACATAACACATATCATATTGCCACTAGTAAATTAACAAATTATAAGGTGCATTTATGCCACAAATTGGAAAGTAACTTCAAAGAGATTATTGGATGGATGGGAGGGATCATCAACAATGTGAAGAGACCTGTGTACACAGCGCTCCTGATAGATATCTCTGATGAGTGGAAGAGAGACCCTGATGATCCTCTCAGCCATCCTCACAATGCTTTGTAGGGACCTGGGGTCAGATGCCTTGCAGTTCCCGCACCAGATGGTGACGCAGCTGATCGGGACACTCTCGATGATGCTCCTGTAAAAATTAGTGAGAAATGGAGGGGGGAAGGAACCTCATTCACCTCAGGAAGTGGAGATATTCCAGTGCTATCTTGACCAAAAATTGGTGTTGAGGGACCAGATGAGAGAACTCATTATGTGCACTCTCCAAAACTTGTTTCTCCAAACTCTCTCCACAGAGATGTGTGTGTGTGCAGAGAGGAGTGGTCAGTCTGCAAACTCCTAAAGTCCACGATCATCTCTTTGGTCTTGTCCACGTTGAGACTCACGTTGTTTTCCTCGCACCATTCTACCAGCTGCTCCACCTCCTCTCCTTACGCCGTCTCGTCGTCGTTGTTGATGAGGCCAACCACGGTTGTATAATTGGAGAACCTGATGATGCAGTTTGAACTGGATCGAGCAGAGCAGTCGTGTGTCAGCCGCGTGAACAGCAGTAGACAGAGCGTGCAGCCCCAGGGAGCGCTGGTGCTCAGCCTGATGGTGCTAGAGATGTTTCTGCCAACACAGACTGACTGTGGCTTTTCTGTCAACAGGACCAGAGAGAGGTGTTGATACCCACCGAGGACACTTCACCCACCAGCTTCTGAGCAACGATCGTATTAAACACTGAGCATACTCCTGCTTCAATGTGTAGATTCTCATGTTCTTCACCAAAACTGAAACATCTTTAATATTAACTGTTAAGATCTCCCAACACCAATTTTTCAATGTTGCATTTAATTTGAATCAGCTCAGTTCTTTCCAGACATTCACCTACCAAATAATCCTGTGACTCTGAGCCAGCAGTGGGAGCTCGCTGTTCCTTCACTGAAAGTGATGGATAAGCACTCTTTGTTTCTGCAGTGTGAGGGCAGTAGAAAGGGGTTAATTAGAGATTTGTCTGTGCTGTGGGATGCTCTGAAGCTCAGAGTAACCGATGGTGAGTCACTGGAAGAAAGGACCACAATATAGATAAGGTCGCCACAGTAACGTCACGTGCAGCACGAGGCTATTACAGCTCAGGGTATCGGAGTTCAATTCCAACGTCATCTGCAAGACGTTTGTACAGTCTCCCTGTAGAACGCTCGGGTTTCCCCCACGTGCTCCTGTTTCTTCCCGCGTTCCAAAGGCGTAGCAGTCAGTAGGTTAATTTGTCGTTGTAAATTGTCCCATTAGGCTGGAGTTAAATCTGTGGGTTGTTGGCAGCACAGCTCGTAGGGCCGCAAGGGTCAATTCTACACAGTATCTCTGAATAAAATATAAACTGGACGGTCAGTTACCCTGTTTGACCCATCAAACTAGATGGGTCAGTTACCCTGTTTGACCCACAAAACTGAACGGTCTGTTACCCTGTTTGACCCATCAAACTGGATGGTCAGTAACCTTTTTGACCCACCAAACTGGACAGTCTGTTACCCTGTTTGACCCATCAAACTAGACGGTCAGTTACCCTGTCTGACCCACCAAACTAGATGGTCAGTTACCCTGTTTGACCCATCAAACTGGATGGTCAGTTACCCTGTTTGTCTCATCAAACTGGATGGTCAGTTACCCTGTTTGACCCAGCAAACTGGACGATCAGTTACCCTGTTTGACCCAGCAAACTGGACGGTCAGTTGCCCTGTTTGACCCATCAAACTGGACAGTCTGTTACCCTGTTTGACCCATCAAAGTAGACAGTCAGTTACCCTGTTTGACCCATCAAACTAGACGGTCAGTTACCCTGTTTGACCCATCAAACTGGATGGTCAGTTACCCTGTTTGACCCAGCAAACTGGATGGTCAGTTACCCTGTTTGACCCAGCAAACTGGACGATCAGTTACCCTGTTTGACCCAGCAAACTGGACGGTCAGTTACCCTGTTTGACCCATCAAACTAGATGGGTCAGTTACCCTGTTTGACCCACAAAACTGAACGGTCTGTTACCCTGTTTGACCCATCAAACTGGATGGTCAGTAACCTTTTTGACCCACCAAACTGGACAGTCTGTTACCCTGTTTGACCCATCAAACTAGACGGTCAGTTACCCTGTCTGACCCACCAAACTAGATGGTCAGTTACCCTGTTTGACCCATCAAACTGGATGGTCAGTTACCCTGTTTGACTCATCAAACTGGATGGTCAGTTACCCTGTTTGACCCAGCAAACTGGACGGTCAGTTAATTCATTGCACGATGGAGATTAAACCTTTTTTCGATAATCACGAATGGCCATCTGATTGTTTTGTTAAAGCCAGAGGGGTTAAAGGATATAGTGGTCCTGGTATTGCAGCTTTGCGACCTGAATTCAAGTAAGTTTGAGATCGATGGCTGTATTGGGTGCTAAATAAATGCACTTCGACAGCCTTGAGTTAGTCCTTGTTGGGTTCAGTAAGCTGCATAAATTGCCCTGAACCTCTTTTTTTAACACCTGGATCTGAGGAAACGTTAGGATCAAGGGAGTGGGTTGCCTTTGAGAAATTCAAGTACAGATTATGAACAGAACAGGGAATGGGATAAGGGGAAATCTGGAGGGCAATAGGAATATCAGAAAGGAGTGGGAATGGCAGGACTGGATCCAGCAAATTAGTTCAAATTCTACTTTGCCAGATCTTGAAATGATCTCTCAAAGTACAGTTTAAGGAGATTATCTCATCTTTATCACGTTGCTGTGTGTGGGACCTTGATGTAAATTTGCTGTTGTAGTTTCTTCATTACAATGACTTCAATTCAACAGCACCTCATTAGCTGGGAAGCACTTTGCAACACCCTGAGCCTGTGAAACTGTTATGTAAACGCAAATCTTTCTATCTGCAGTCCAAACATTTATGCAAATCAAGTTCCATCCTTTGATCTAATGATTTGCATTAATGGACAGCATCCAACAACATTTATTATTCATGTATCGTTACAACTTTTGAAATGTTATTGTTTCAAGTGCTCCCATGTGGGAGATGGTCAGGAAGGTCAATTAGACATTTTCTACTTTGGTGATTCTCGATCTGGTTGTCTATCACTGCTGTTGTTAGCATCAGGTTGTCAGTTGACACTTCACAGTAATATACACACAGCATACCGCACTGCTTCCTTTTTATAAAAACAGAACACTGTGCAATGTATGAACATGTTTACATCTGAAAGAACAGATGTATATTTGTGTGTAATTACAGATAGATTCACATCCAGCTTTTCCAATTCCCGGTGCCTCTTCCAACAATCCCGGTGTTCCTGATACTTCCCGTACATCTGTCAAGGATACTGCTAGTGCTGACTAGTTGTCACCCTCAGGACTTCCTGTTGTACCTCCTGGGATCTTTGCATCAGCCTCACACTGTACGGCCCCCTGTTCTACAATGAACACTACACCTTATACTCCTGACGATCATCTTTCCACCGTCCCCCACCCCCCACCACTTTTGGTGCAGTCCCCATGTGTCAGGAAATGCAGAAGAGGCTTGACACAAAGACAGCAGAGTGGAGACATTTAGTCGTAAACGATAACTTTACTGATAGACGGCAAAATAACAAGCCAGAGGGGGCCACAAAACAAGAGAGAACAGAAACTAAACACAGTGGACAACAAGGTAAACTTTAGGCAGGGAGAGTGAAAGTGAGGAGCAACTGGTTGAGCCATTGGTTTGATGAGTGAACACGGACTGTGGTTGGAAATGGGGTCAAACAGGCTGCAGGTGATGGGTCTGGAATGAGAGGCAGGTGAATGCTATGAGCTGGAAGCAGGCTGGGAGGTGAATCCTATTGGCTGGGTGGAGACTGGGAGATGAATCCTATTGGCTGGGTGGAAAGAGGGAGGTGAATCCTATTGGCTGGGTGGAGACTGGGAGGTGAATCCTATTGGCTGAGTGGAGACTGGGAGGTGAATCCTACTGGCTGAGTGGAGACTGGGAGGTGAATCCTATTGTCTGAGTGGAGACTGGGCGGTGAATCCTATTGGCTGAGTGGAGACTGGGAGGTGAATTCTATTGTCTGAGTGGAGACTGGGAGGTGAATCCTATTGGCTGAGTGGAGACTGGGAGGTGAATCCTATTGGCTGTGTGGAGACTGGGAGGTGCCTGCATGTGCAGGCTGGGGGGTGTAAGTGGGGGCAGGCCTGACATGATGTGCTTTCCTGCAAATGCTGCTGATCCTTACTGTGTCATTTCTGGCTCTACAATTCCAAGCTCCTTCCTTCATGTTGCATTTTACCCTGAGGACAGAACACCTTTGCCTGATGTGCTGTCAAGACCAATCCCCTGGTGTGTGAGCCACCGGGATTCCCTCTGCCTTCTCTCACACCCTCCAGCCCCCAGTCACCCCTCCAAACTGGGCTGCTCTTGCTCTGAAGCCTGTTGGAAGTGTTCTGAGATGGAGTCTCATGTTAAGAGAAGGAGCAGAGTGATTCTACTTCAACTAGACCTATTAAGCAGCAACCTCCCTGTCAAGTCAAGGGTTCAGTCCAGCTGCATGATGAGGAGACGTTAACCAAGACAACAGGGTTCTGGTCAATGTACGCACATTGTGTCGGCACTCAGATTGTGAAAATAATCCTGTGCTCTGCTTGTAACAGCTATGCAAGTCACTTCCACATTCACATTGTCCATGCCCTGCCCCAGTGACACTGTGAGTACACATTCCTGCCCTGCCCCAGTGACACTGTGAGTACGCATTCATGTCCTGCCCCAGTGACACTGTGAGTACACATTCCTGCCCTGCCCCAGTGACACTGTGAGTACGCATTCATGCTCTGCCCCAGTGACACTGAGTACACATTCCTGCCCTGCCCCAGTGACACTGAGTACACATTCCTGCCCTGCCCCAGTGACACTGAGTACACATTCCTGCCCTGCCCCAGTGACACTGTGAGTACACATTCATGCTCTGCCCCAGTGACACTGTGAGTAGACATTCCTGCCCTGCCCCAGTGACACTGTGAGTAGACATTCATGTCCTGCCCCAGTGACACTGTGAGTACACATTCCTGCCCTGCCCCAGTGACACTGTGAGTAGACATTCATGTCCTGCCCCAGTGACACTGTGAGTACACATTCCTGCCCTGCCCCAGTGACACTGTGAGTACACATTGTAGCCCTGCCCCAGTGACACTGTGAGTACGCATTCATGCTCTGCCCCAGTGACACTGAGTACACATTCCTGCCCTGCCCCAGTGACACTGTGAGTAGACATTCATGCTCTGCCCCAGTGACACTGTGAGTACGCATTCCTACCCTGCCCCAGTGACACTGTGAGTACACATTCATGTCCTGCCCCAGTGACACTGTGAGTAGACATTCCTGCCCTGCCCCAGTGACACTGTGAGTACGCATTCCTGCCCTGCCCCAGTGACACTGTGAGTACGCATTCATGCTCTGCCCCAGTGACACTGAGTACACATTCCTGCCCTGCCCCAGTGACACTGAGTACACATTCCTGCCCTGCCCCAGTGACACTGTGAGTACACATTCCTGCCCTGCCCCAGTGACACTGTGAGTACACATTCCTGCCCTGCCCCAGTGACACTGTGAGTACGCATTCCTGCCCTGCCCCAGTGACACTGTGAGTACACATTCATGCTCTGCCCCAGTGACACTGAGTACACATTCCTGCCCTGCCCCAGTGACACTGAGTACACATTCCTGCCCTGCCCCAGTGACACTGTGAGTACACATTCATGTCCTGCCCCAGTGACACTGTGAGTACACATTCATGCTCTGCCCCAGTGACACTGTGAGTACGCATTCCTGCCCTGCCCCAGTGACACTGTGAGTACACATTCCTGCCCTGCCCCAGTGACACTGTGAGTACGCATTCCTGCCCTGCCCCAGTGACACTGTGAGTACACATTCCTGCCCTGCCCCAGTGACACTGTGAGTACGCATTCCTGCCCTGCCCCAGTGACACTGAGTACACATTCCTGCCCTGCCCCAGTGACACTGTGAGTACGCATTCATGTCCTGCCCCAGTGACACTGTGAGTACACATTCCTGCCCTGCCCCAGTGACACTGAGTACACATTCCTGCCCTGCCCCAGTGACACTGTGAGTACACATTCCTGCCCTGCCCCAGTGACACTGTGAATAGACATTCATGCCCTGCCCCAGTGACACTGTGAGTACACATTCCTGCCCTGCCCCAGTGACACTGTGAGTACACATTGTAGCCCTGCCCCAGTGACACTGTGAGTACACATTCCTGCCCTGCCCCAGTGACACTGTGAGTACACATTCATGCTCTGCCCCAGTGACACTGAGTACACATTCCTGCCCTGCCCCAGTGACACTGAGTACACATTCCTGCCCTGCCACAGTGACACTGTGAGTACACATTCATGCTCTGCCCCAGTGACACTGTGAGTAGACATTCCTGCCCTGCCCCAGTGACACTGTGAGTAGACATTCATGTCCTGCCCCAGTGACACTGTGAGTACACATTCCTGCCCTGCCCCAGTGACACTGTGAGTAGACATTCATGTCCTGCCCCAGTGACACTGTGAGTACACATTCCTGCCCTGCCCCAGTGACACTGTGAGTACACATTGTAGCCCTGCCCCAGTGACACTGTGAGTACGCATTCATGCTCTGCCCCAGTGACACTGAGTACACATTCCTGCCCTGCCCCAGTGACACTGTGAGTAGACATTCATGCTCTGCCCCAGTGACACTGTGAGTACGCATTCCTACCCTGCCCCAGTGACACTGTGAGTACACATTCATGTCCTGCCCCAGTGACACTGTGAGTAGACATTCCTGCCCTGCCCCAGTGACACTGTGAGTACGCATTCCTGCCCTGCCCCAGTGACACTGTGAGTACGCATTCATGCTCTGCCCCAGTGACACTGAGTACACATTCCTGCCCTGCCCCAGTGACACTGAGTACACATTCCTGCCCTGCCCCAGTGACACTGTGAGTACACATTCCTGCCCTGCCCCAGTGACACTGTGAGTACACATTCCTGCCCTGCCCCAGTGACACTGTGAGTACGCATTCCTGCCCTGCCCCAGTGACACTGTGAGTACACATTCATGCTCTGCCCCAGTGACACTGAGTACACATTCCTGCCCTGCCCCAGTGACACTGAGTACACATTCCTGCCCTGCCCCAGTGACACTGTGAGTACACATTCATGTCCTGCCCCAGTGACACTGTGAGTACACATTCATGCTCTGCCCCAGTGACACTGTGAGTACGCATTCCTGCCCTGCCCCAGTGACACTGTGAGTACACATTCCTGCCCTGCCCCAGTGACACTGAGTACACATTCCTGCCCTGCCCCAGTGACACTGTGAGTACACATTCATGCTCTGCCCCAGTGACACTGTGAGTAGACATTCCTGCCCTGCCCCAGTGACACTGTGAGTACACATTCCTGCCCTGCCCCAGTGACACTGTGAGTACACATTCATGCTCTGCCCCAGTGACACTGAGTACACATTCCTGCCCTGCCCCAGTGACACTGAGTACACATTCCTGCCCTGCCCCAGTGACACTGTGAGTACACATTCCTGCCCTGCCCCAGTGACACTGTGAGTACGCATTCCTGCCCTGCCCCAGTGACACTGTGAGTACACATTCATGTCCTGCCCCAGTGACACTGTGAGTACGCATTCATGTCCTGCCCCAGTGACACTGTGAGTACGCATTCATGCTCTGCCCCAGTGACACTGAGTACACATTCCTGCCCTGCCCCAGTGACACTGTGAGTACACATTCATGCTCTGCCCCAGTGACACTGAGTACACATTCCTGCCCTGCCCCAGTGACACTGAGTACACATTCCTGCCCTGCCCCAGTGACACTGTGAGTACACATTCCTGCCCTGCCCCAGTGACACTGTGAGTACGCATTCCTGCCCTGCCCCAGTGACACTGTGAGTACACATTCATGTCCTGCCCCAGTGACACTGTGAGTACGCATTCATGTCCTGCCCCAGTGACACTGTGAGTACACATTCATGCTCTGCCCCAGTGACACTGTGAGTAGACATTCCTGCCCTGCCCCAGTGACACTGTGAGTACACATTCATGTCCTGCCCCAGTGACACTGTGAGTAGACATTCCTGCCCTGCCCCAGTGACACTGTGAGTACGCATTCCTGCCCTGCCCCAGTGACACTGTGAGTACACATTCCTGCCCTGCCCCAGTGACACTGTGAGTACGCATTCCTGCCCTGCCCCAGTGACACTGTGAGTACACATTCCTGCCCTGCCCCAGTGACACTGTGAGTACGCATTCCTGCCCTGCCCCAGTGACACTGAGTACACATTCCTGCCCTGCCCCAGTGACACTGTGAGTACGCATTCATGTCCTGCCCCAGTGACACTGTGAGTACACATTCCTGCCCTGCCCCAGTGACACTGAGTACACATTCCTGCCCTGCCCCAGTGACACTGTGAGTACACATTCCTGCCCTGCCCCAGTGACACTGTGAATAGACATTCATGCCCTGCCCCAGTGACACTGTGAGTACACATTCCTGCCCTGCCCCAGTGACACTGTGAGTACACATTGTAGCCCTGCCCCAGTGACACTGTGAGTACACATTCCTGCCCTGCCCCAGTGACACTGTGAGTACACATTCATGCTCTGCCCCAGTGACACTGAGTACACATTCCTGCCCTGCCCCAGTGACACTGAGTACACATTCCTGCCCTGCCACAGTGACACTGTGAGTACACATTCATGCTCTGCCCCAGTGACACTGTGAGTACACATTCATGCTCTGCCCCAGTGACACTGTGAGTACGCATTCATGCTCTGCCCCAGTGACACTGAGTACACATTCCTGCCCTGCCCCAGTGACACTGTGAGTACACATTCCTGCCCTGCCCCAGTGACACTGTGAGTACACATTCCTGCCCTGCCCCAGTGACACTGTGAGTAGACATTCCTGCCCTGCCCCAGTGACACTGTGAGTAGACATTCATGTCCTGCCCCAGTGACACTGTGAGTACACATTGTAGCCCTGCCGCAGTGACACTGTGAGTAGACATTCCTGCCCTGCCCCAGTGACACTGTGAGTACACATTGACCCAGATGCTTTACATCCTGGTCAATTCAGTAGATTGCTTTTGGGGGTGGTGGGTTCGTTTCCTAAGGAGAGACAAAGCAATCGGGAGTTATGCTCTATTGAGTTACGATGAATGGGAAAGAATCACATCGGATGGATGACAGGACAAATACAGAGTTGATTCTTGCCCTGACTGGAGTGTCTGGGAGCAGGAGCCTCTTCCTGAGTGATTACCTGTCGGCCCTGGGTATTTTATTTGGGTTTGTGGAATTTACAAATTTAATTGGTGGCTCTGAATGTGTTTGGAGGGACAGCAAGTTATCCAAGGACCATAGTTTCCATCTTCATTATTTGGAGCTGAATGCCAGGTTGAAACTTCTCCACGTGGCAAGTAGATCTTGAATTCTCTTTCTGTTTTGATCTGGGTATAAACATCAGTCTCTTGAATTGAACTGTGTATTATGTGGTTGAATGTTCTTTCCTGTCACCAACGTCCATAATCCATCACTTTACAGGATGGTGTAAATTTTGTCTGACTGCCGAATTCTAAACTTCACTACATGGAAACAGAGACAGTAAGAACATGAGAAGGTCAGGCAGCTTTCTGAGCCAGTTTCACCATTCAGTTCCATGGTGCTTGACCCTCTATCTCAATCCTACATTCCCGCTTTCTTCCCGAGCCATTTATTGCCTTTCATGTCTTTTAGTTATAAATATATATCACATTGAACCAGGCCATTTGGCCCATCTAGTCCACCCTGACACTGTATTATTTATTTCTATTTGGCCCATATCCCTCTAAACCTTTCTTATCCCTTCCTAAAATACCTTTTAAACAGTAACTACACCCGTCCCCCCACTTCCTCTGACAGCTTGTTCCATATAGCCACCATCCTCTCTGTGAAAATCCACACCCCCCCCCCAGCTTCCTTTTAAATCTTTCCCTCTCATCTTGCCTCCTGGATGCCTTTAGTTTTAAACCCCCCTACCCCGGGTAAAAGATTGTGCTCATCCGCCCTCACTAGGCCCTTCATGATTTTATAAATCTCTCTGACCCTCGGCCTCCTTGACTCCAGGAAATCCAGTCCCAGTCTCTCCATACTCCCCTCATAACTCGGCCTTCCCATCCCGGCAACATTCCTGTTAATCTTTCCTGCATCATTTTGAGATTTGTCACATCTTTCCTAAAGTATGGTGGCCAGAACTGAACACATTACCCCAAGTGTGTCACACCATAGGTAGACAACCAATCTTCATCTTAACCAGGTTCAGCACCTTGGCTTCTACAGTTCTCTGTGGCAGAGAATTCCATGGGTCACCTCCCTTTGACTGAGGAATGTCACCTCATCACTATCCCATGAGGTATGAGCGCAATACTCCCTTGTTCTGTACACCTCTAGTTGGGAGACGCACCCTCACTGTGTCCTGCTTGTCTGATGCTGCCAGAACTTTGGAAGTTTCAGTGATATTCCCTGTAACCCTTTCCTCTCTGTTCTTCTAAACTTTACCGAATACGTAATTGGTTGTCTTAATTGTCCCTCCTGACAATATTCCTGTCATTGAAGAAATTCCAGGAATTTTAACCTGCTTTCTGCATTCAATCCACGTAGGGGAGCAAGTGGAGGATTAACGTGCCTGAGTTGCACAAATCGTACTGGCCTTGACTGGCAGCATGAAGTCAGCAGCCGCTGTTTAACACCACACCCTCTCTTTTGAGAAGGAGGTTTTGGGGACCAGAGGGATTCTCGAGCACTGAGCAGCACACAGCTGGGAAGTGCCCTTTCCACACAAAGCCCTGTAGTGAGGTTTACAGGTGCAGAGTTGAGCAGGGATCACTCAGGAATGTTGTCTGTGCTCTATTTTAACAAAAGCAATTTCAGTCAAATGACCAGGTCTCCGATCTATTTTTCTCATGACCTTCAAACCACTTTCTGTGGTCTGGCATTTAAACTACAAACTGCTGGAGACCATTTGAGGTGTGTAGGAGTGCTGTTCATGTACCCACACAGGAGCATGAAGTGTCAGCACAATTCGGTCTTCCATCAGATCATCAGTGCCTGAAAGATCCTGATGCAGTCACCCATCTTTCACCTCCATCCGCAGAGCCTGTTTCTGCCCAAAGCTCCATCTCTCTGCACAGACAAACGACAAGTGATTGAAGTTAAAGTCTCGGCCCACACTGCACCATCGAGAACCGGTCAGGGATTCAGAATAACTGAGCACTTCCTGGCATCATTTCTACCCGGCTACATGAGTGAAACTCTTTCCTGTGAAACAGTTGTCTCTGTTTCAGCACCAGAAAAGACACAATGAGTAAATCTGGTGCCTGAAATGTAAGCAAGTGGCAATAGGAGGAAGTTGTTACCTCACTTCCATAAAGAGAGACACCAGCTCACACACTGTGGAAGAGAATGTTAAACAGATTGAAGGTGGAAGCAGAAGGCTGACTTTATCAGTGGTGGTGCAGACGGAGCTGCTGTTAGCAATCACTCTCTTCTCCGAGTACCATGTGTCTCTTTATCTCTTCCTCTGAACACTAGTGACAGCTATTTAACCTGGGATGGCCAGAGGACCTTCTGAAAATCAAAGCAAAAATTGCATTTTGACAAATTCAGGTCAAGTGGATGCTTTAGAATTCAGGAAATGTTTTGAGGAATTGTATCTGTGGGCAGTGTTGGTGATGAATAAATTTAAACCAACTCTTCTGGAAAACAAGAAAATTATTGGCTGCTCTTAACTACTCTCCTCACACTTCATGTTATTGATATTTGCATCTCCCATATGCTTCCAGATTTTCTTGCAACATAGAAGGAGGCCTTTTTGACTCACTGAGCAGGGAAACTCACAGAGCAATCCTGCTAATTTAACCCTGAACTGCCCTTGTAGACGAGCTCGACATTCATGTACATCTCCTACCACCATTTTTGTACCAGTGCTACTAACATGGCCTCCCCTAGATCGATTAGACCAGGCACAGATAAGGTGACCACATGGTCTCTGGCCTCCCGGTTGCCAGTATTGATCACTCCTCACCATCCCCACACTGAACCCTGTGTCCTCAGTCTCTCCTACTACTGAACTCCACAATCCATCCCCACACTGAACCCTCTGTCCTCGGTCTCTCCTACAGCTGAACTCCCCTCTCCATCCCCACACTGAACCCTTTGTCCTCGGTCTCTCCTACAGCTGAACTCCCCAATCCATCCCCACACTGAACCCTCTGTCCTCGGTCTCTCCTACAGCTGAACTCCCCTCTCCATCCCCACACTGAACCCTCTGTCCTCGGTCTCTCCTACAGCTGAACTCCCCAATCCATCCCCACACTGAACCCTCTGTCCTCGGTCTCTCCTACAGCTGAACTCCCCAATCCATCCCCACACTGAACCCTCTGTCCTCGGTCTCTCCTACTACTGAACTCCCCAATCCATCCCCACACTGAACCTTGTGTCCTCAGTCTCTCCTACTACTGAACTCCCCAATCCATCCCCACACTGAACCCTGTGTCCTCAG
Organism: Mobula birostris; assembly: GCF_030028105.1. Classification (NCBI taxonomy): domain Eukaryota; kingdom Metazoa; phylum Chordata; class Chondrichthyes; order Myliobatiformes; family Myliobatidae; genus Mobula; species Mobula birostris. Next base: position 41,131,078 of record NC_092394.1, read on the forward strand.
TCTCTCCTACTACTGAACTCCCCAATCCATCTCCACACTGAACCCTCTGTCCTCGGTCTCTCCTACTACTGAACTCCCCAATCCATCCCCACACTGAACACTCTGTCCTCGGTCTCTCCTACTACTGAACTCCCCAATCCATCCCCACACTGAACCCTCTGTCCTCGGTCTCTCCTACAGCTGAACTCCCCAATCCATCCGGACAATGAACCCTCTGTCCTCGGTCTCTCCTACAGCTGAACTCCCCAATCCATCCCCACACTGAACACTCTGTCCTCGGTCTCTCCTACAGCTGAACTCCCCAATCCATCCGGACACTGAACCCTCTGTCCTCGGTCTCTCCTACAGCTGAACTCCCCAATCCATCCCCACACTGAACACTCTGTCCTCGGTCTCTCCTACTACTGAACTCCCCAATCCATCCCCACACTGAACCCTCTGTCCTCGGTCTCTCCTACTACTGAACTCCCCAATCCATCCCCACACTGAACCCTCTGTCCTCGGTCTCTCCTACTGCTGAACTCCCCTCTCCATCCCCACACTGAACCCTCTGTCCTCGGTCTCTCCTACTACTGAACTCCCCAATCCATCCCCACACTGAACCTTGTGTCCTCAGTCTCTCCTACTACTGAACTCCCCAATCCATCCCCACACTGAACCCTGTGTCCTCAGTCTCTCCTACTACTGAACTCCCCAATCCATCTCCACACTGAACCCTCTGTCCTCGGTCTCTCCTACTACTGAACTCCCCAATCCATCCCCACACTGAACACTCTGTCCTCGGTCTCTCCTACTACTGAACTCCCCAATCCATCCCCACACTGAACCCTCTGTCCTCGGTCTCTCCTACAGCTGAACTCCCCAATCCATCCGGACACTGAACCCTCTGTCCTCGGTCTCTCCTACAGCTGAACTCCCCAATCCATCCCCACACTGAACACTCTGTCCTCGGTCTCTCCTACTACTGAACTCCCCAATCCATCCCCACACTGAACCCTCTGTCCTCGGTCTCTCCTACTACTGAACTCCCCAATCCATCCCCACACTGAACCCTCTGTCCTCGGTCTCTCCTACTGCTGAACTCCCCTCTCCATCCCCACACTGAACCCTCTGTCCTCGGTCTCTCCTACAGCTGAACTCCCCAATCCATCCCCACACTGAACCCTCTGTCCTCAGTCTCTCCTACTACTGAACTCCCCAATCCATCCGGACACTGAACCCTCTGTCCTCGGTCTCTCCTACTACTGAACTCCCCAATCCATCCCCACACTGAACCCTGTGTCCTCAGTCTCTCCTACTACTGAACTCCCCAATCCATCCCCACACTGAACCCTCTGTCCTCGGTCTCTCCTACAGCTGAACTCCCCAATCCATCCGGACACTGAACCCTCTGTCCTCGGTCTCTCCTACTACTGAACTCCCCAATCCATCCCCACACTGAACCCTCTGTCCTCAGTCTCTCCTACTACTGAACTCCCCAATCCATCCGGACACTGAACCCTCTGTCCTCGGTCTCTCCTACTACTGAACTCCCCAATCCATCCCCACACTGAACCCTGTGTCCTCAGTCTCTCCTACTACTGAACTCCCCAATCCATCCGGACACTGAACCCTGTGTCCTCAGTCTCTCCTACTACTGAACTCCTCAATCCATCCCCACACTGAACCCTCTGTCCTCGGTCTCTCCTACAGCTGAACTCCCCAATCCATCCGGACACTGAACCCTCTGTCCTCGGTCTCTCCTACTACTGAACTCCACAATCCATCCGGACACTGAACCCTGTGTCCTCGGTCTCTCCTACTGCTGAACTCCCCAATCCATCCCCACACTGAACACTCTGTCCTCGGTCTCTCCTACTACTGAACTCCCCAATCCATCCCCACACTGAACCCTCTGTCCTCGGTCTCTCCTACAGCTGAACTCCCCAATCCATCCGGACACTGAACCCTCTGTCCTCGATCTCTCCTACTACTGAACTCCACAATCCATCCCCACACTGAACACTCTGTCCTCGGTCTCTCCTACTACTGAACTCCCCAATCCATCTGGACACGGAACCATCTGTCTTCGGTCTCTCCTACAGCTGAACTCCCTCTCCATCCCCACACTGAACCCTCTGTCCGTGGCCTGTTCTATTTCCAGGGTGAGACTAAATACAAATGAGAGGAACAACACCTCAAATACCACCTGGATAGTGTACAGTCCGACACCTCATATACCATCCAGATAGTGTACAGTCCCACACCTCATATACCATCCAGATAGTGTACAGTCCCACACCTCATATACCACCCGGATAGTGTACGGTCCCTCACCTCATATACACCCGGATAGCGTACAGTCCCACATCTCATATACCATCCTGATAGTGTACAGCCCTCACCTCATATACACCCGGATAGCGTACAGTCCCACATCTCATATGGTTGGTTGGTTGTTCGTCCATCGTTGCCGTCAATGAGGACCTCGACACCATTATGATGGTGTCGAGACTAGCGCGTGATTTGGATTTAAGTGAGGGAGAGTTGCGCAGCGTCAGCCTCACTCTCTCTCCCCAATTCCCATCTGGATCCAGTGGCAAGTCAGAGTCTAGACAGCTGGAGATGGGACTAGGCGCAGTGGATGACCAGGACGTCTTCTGTGTCTTGTCGTACTCTACACGTTCCACGACGCTTGCAGAGACTGTCTTCTTGACCGTTGGACCTTCCATTGGTCTCGTCCGCTCAATCCGCCGGAGTCTGTCTTCACATGCTGGGATAGACAACTCCCTATCTCACCGAGGGTTTGAGACCCGTCAGCTACCCTCACCTGGTTTAGCCGGCTTGTCGAAGCCGTTGCCCGGGGTGTGGCCGCTGTCGCATGTAAACAGCTACGGGGAGCCACAGGTGAGAGCTGAGTGCCAGGTGGGGACCAAAGGTGGACAAACCGCCCTGAAAAGGACGCGACATGTTCCCACATCTCATATACAATCCTGATAGTGTACTGACCACACCTCATATAGCACCCTGATAGTGTACAGTCCCACTCCTCATATACCACCCAGATAGTGTACAGTCCCACACCTCATATACCACCCGGATAGTGTACAGTCCCACTCCTCATATACCACCCTGATAGTGTACAGTCCCACACCTCATATACCAGCCGGAGAATGTACAGTCCCACACCTCATATACCACCCGGATAGTGTACAGTCCCTCACCTCATATACCACCCAGATAGTGTACAGTCCCTCACCTTATATACCACCCAGATAGTGTACAGTCCCACACCTCATATACCAGCCGGAGAGTGTACAGTCCCACACCTCATATACCATCCTGATAGTGTACAGTCCCACTCCTCATATACCACCCGGCTAGTGTACAGTCCCACATTATATACCACCCGGATAGTGTACAGTCTCACACCTCATATACCACCCAGAGAGTGTACAGTCCCACACTTCATATACCACCCTGATAGTGTACAGTGGCTCACCTCATATACCACCCTGACAGTGCACAGTCCCTCACCTCATATACAACCTGGATAGTTTACAGTCCCACACCTCATATACCATCCAGATAGTGTACAGTCCCACACCTCATATACCACCCGGATAGTGTACAGTCCCTCACCTCATATACCATCCTGATAGTGTACAGCCCTCACCTCATATACACCCGGATAGTGTACAGTCCCACATCTCATATACCACCTGGATAGTGTACAGTCTCACACCTCATATACACCCGGAGAGTGTACAGTCCCACACCTCATATACCACCTGGATAGTGTACAGCCCTCACCTCATATACACCCGGAGAGTGTACAGTCCCACACCTCATATACCACCCGGATAGTGTAGAGTCCCTCCCCTCATATACCACCCGGATAGTGTACAGTCCCACACCTCATATACCACCCGGATAGTGTAGAGTCCCTCACCTCATATACACCCGGAGAGTGTACAGTCCCACACCTCCTATACCACCCGGATAGTGTAGAGTCCCTCACCTCATATACTACCCAGATAGTGTACAGTCCCACACCTCCTATACCACCTGGATAGTGTACAGTCCCACCTCTCATATACCACCCGGCAAGTGTACAGTCCCACACTCATATATCACCCGGATAGTGTACAGTGGCTCACCTCATATACCACCCTGACAGTGCACAGTCCCTCACCTCATATACAACCTGGATAGTTTACAGTCCCACACCTCATATACCATCCAGATAGTCTACAGTCCCACACCTCATATACCACCCGGATAGTGTACAGTCCCTCACCTCATATACACCCGGATAGCGTACAGTCCCACATCTCATATACCACCTGGATAGTGTACAGTCCCTCACCTCATATACACCCGGAGAGTGTACAGTCCCACACCTCATATACCATCCTGATAGTGTACAGCCCTCACCTCATATACACCTGGATAGCGTACAGTCCCACACCTCATATACCATCCTGATAGTGTACAGCCCTCACCTCATATACACCGGGATAGCGTACAGTCCCACATCTCATATGGTTGGTTGGTTGTTCGTCCATCGTTGACGTCGAAGAGGACCTCGACACCATTATGATGGTGTCGAGACTAGCGCGTGATTTGGATTTAAGTGAGGGAGAGTTGCGTAGCGTCAGCCTCATTCTCTCTCCCCAATTCCCATCTGGATCCAGTTGCAAGTCAGAGTCTAGACAGCTGGAGATGGGACTAGGCGCAGTGGATGACCAGGACGTCTTCTGTGTCTTGTCCTGCTCTGCACGTTCCACGACGCTTGCAGAGACCGTCTTCTTGACCGTTGGACCTTCCATTGGTCTCGTCCGCTTAATCCGCTGGAGTCTGTCTTCAAATGCTGGGATAGAGAACTCCCTATCTCACCGAGGGTTTGAGACCCGTCGGCTACCCTCACCTGGTTTAGCCGGCTTGTCGAAGCCGTTGCCCGGGGTGTGGCCGCTGTCGCATGTAAACAGCTACGGGGAGCCACAGGTGAGAGCTGAGTGCCAGGTGGGGACCAAAGGTGGGCAAACCGCCCTGAAAAGGACGCGACATGTTCCCACATCTCATATACAATCCTGATAGTGTACTGACCACACCTCATATAGCACCCTGATAGTGTACAGTCCCACACCTCAGATACCACTTGGATAGTGTACAGTTCCACACCTCATATACCAGCCGGAGAGTGTACAGTCCCACACCTCATATACCATCCTGATAGTGTACAGTCCCACTCCTCATATACCACCCTGATAGTGTACAGTCCCACACCTCATATACCATCCTGATAGTGTACAGTCCCACTCCTCATATACCACCCTGATAGTGTACAGTCCCACACCTCATATACCAGCCGGAGAATGTACAGTCCCACACCTCATATACCACCCAGATAGTGTACAGTCCCTCACCTCATATACCACCCAGATAGTGTACAGTCCCTCACCTTATATACCACCCAGATAGTGTACAGTCCCACACCTCCTATACCAGCCGGAGAATGTACAGTCCCACACCTCATATACCACCCAGATAGTGTACAGTCCCACACCTCCTATACCACCTGGATAGTGTACAGTCCCACCAATCATATACCACCCGGCTAGTGTACAGTCCCACATTATATACCACCCGGATAGTGTACAGTGGCTCACCTCATATACCACCCTGACAGTGCACAGTCCCTCACCTCATATACAACCTGGATAGTTTACAGTCCCACACCTCATATACCATCCAGATAGTGTACAGTCCCACACCTCATATACCACCCGGAGAGTGTACAGTCCCACACCTCATATACCATCCTGATAGTGTACAGCCCTCACCTCATATACACCCGGATAGTGTACAGTCCCACATCTCATATACCACCTGGATAGTGTACAGCCCTCACCTCATATACACCCGGAGAGTGTACAGTCCCACACCTCATATACCACCCGGATAGTGTACAGTCCCACACCTCATATACCACCCGGATAGTGTAGAGTCCCTCACCTCATATACACCCGGAGAGTGTACAGTCCCACACCTCCTATACCACCCGGATAGTGTAGAGTCCCTCACCTCATATACTACCCAGATAGTGTACAGTCCCACACCTCCTATACCACCTGGATAGTGTACAGTCCCACACCTCATATACAACCCAGATAGTGTACAGTCCCTCACCTCATATACCACCCAGATAGTGTACAGTCCCACACCTCATATACCACCCGGATAGTGTACAGTCCCACCTCTCATATACCACCCGGCAAGTGTACAGTCCCACACTCATATATCACCCGGATAGTGTACAGTGGCTCACCTCATATACCATCCAGATAGTCTACAGTCCCACACCTCATATACCACCCGGATAGTGTACAGTCCCTCACCTCATATACACCCGGATAGCGTACAGTCCCACATCTCATATACCACCTGGATAGTGTACAGTCCCTCACCTCATATACACCCGGAGAGTGTACAGTCCCACACCTCATATACCATCCTGATAGTGTACAGCCCTCACCTCAAATACACCCGGATAGCGTACAGTCCCACACCTCATATACCATCCTGATAGTGTACAGCCCTCACCTCATATACACCCGGATAGCGTACAGTCCCACATCTCATATGGTTGGTTGGTTGTTCGTCCATCGTTGACGTCGAAGAGGACCTCGACACCATTATGATGGTGTCGAGACTAGCGCGTGATTTGGATTTAAGTGAGGGAGAGTTGCGCAGCGTCAGCCTCACTCTCTCTCCCCAATTCCCATCTGGATCCAGTGGCAAGTCAGAGTCTAGACAGCTGGAGATGGGACTAGGCGCAGTGGATGACCAGGACGTCTTCTGTGTCTTGTCCTGCTCTGCACGTTCCACGACGCTTGCAGAGACCGTCTTCTTGACCGTTGGACCTTCCATTGGTCTCGTCCGCTTAATCCGCTGGAGTCTGTCTTCAAATGCTGGGATAGAGAACTCCCTATCTCACCGAGGGTTTGAGACCCGTCGGCTACCCTCACCTGGTTTAGCCGGCTTGTCGAAGCCGTTGCCCGGGGTGTGGCCGCTGTCGCATGTAAACAGCTACGGGGAGCCACAGGTGAGAGCTGAGTGCCAGGTGGGGACTAAAGGTGGACTAACCGCCCTGAAAAGGACGCGACATGTTCCCACATCTCATATACAATCCTGATAGTGTACTGACCACACCTCATATACCACCCGGATAGTGTACAGTCCCACACCTCAGATACCACTTGGATAGTGTACAGTTCCACACCTCATATACCAGCCGGAGAGTGTACAGTCCCACTCCTCATATACCAGCCGGAGAGTGTACAGTCCCACACCTCATATACCATCCTGATAGTGTACAGTCCCACTCCCCATATACCACCCTGATAGTGTACAGTCCCACACCTCATATACCAGCCGGAGAATGTACAGTCCCACACCTCAGATACCACCTGATAGTGTACAGTCCCACTCCTCATATACCACCCGGATAGTGTACAGTCCCTCACCTTATATACTACCCAGATAGTGTACAGTCCCACACCTCATATACCACCCGGATAGTGTACAGTCCCTCACCTCATATACCATCCTGATAGTGTACAGTCCCACTCCTCATATACCACCCAGATTGAGTACAGTCCCACACCTCATATACCACCCGGATAGTGTACAGTCCCTCACCTCATATAGTACCCAGATAGTGTACAGTCCCACACCTCATATACCACCTGGATAGTGTACAGTCCCACCTCTCATATACCACCCGGCAAGTGTACAGTCCCACACTCATATACCACCCGGATAGTGTACAGTGGCTCACCTCATATACCACCCTGACAGTGCACAGTCCCTCACCTCATATACTACCCAGATAGTGTACAGTCCCTCACCTCATATACCACCGGAGAGTGTACAGTCCCACACCTCATATACCATCCAGATAGTGTACAGTCCCTCACCTCATATACTACCCAGATAGTGTACAGTCCCTCACCTCATATACCATCCAGATAGTGTACAGTCCCTCACCTCATATACTACCCAGATAGTGTACAGTCCCTCACCTCATATACCACCCAGAGAGTGTACAGTCCCACACTTCATATACCACCCTGATAGTGTACAGTCCCACACCTCATATACCATCCTGATAGTGTACAGTCCCACACCTCATATACCACCCGGAGAGTGTACAGTCCCTCCCCTCATATACTACCCAGATAGTGTACAGTCCCACACCTCCTATACCACCTGGACAGTGTACAGTCCCACACCTCATATACAACCCAGATAGTGTACAGTCCCTCACCTCATATACCACCCAGATAGTGTACAGTCCCACACCTCATATACCACCCGGATAGTGTACAGTCCCTCACCTCATATACCACCCTGATAGTGTACAGTCCCACACCTCATATACCACCCGGCTAGTGTACAGTCCCACATTATATACCACCCGGATAGTGTACAGTCCCACACCTCATATACCACCCGGAGAATGTACAGTCCCTCACCTCATATACCACCCAGAGAGTGTACAGTCCCACACCTCATATACCATCCTGATAGTGTACAGTCCCACACCTCATATACCACCCTGATAGTGTACAGTCCCACACCTCATATACCATCCTGATAGTGTACAGTCCCACACCTCATATACCACCCTGATAGTGTACAGTCCCACACCTCATATACCACCCGGCTAGTGTACAGTCCCACATTATATACCACCCGGATAGTGTACAGTCCCACACCTCATATACCACCCGGAGAATGTACAGTCCCTCACCTCATATACCACCCAGAGAGTGTACAGTCCCACACCTCATATACCATCCTGATAGTGTACAGTCCCACACCTCATATACCACCCTGATAGTGTACAGTCCCACACCTCATATACCACCCTGATAGTGTACAGTCCCTCACCTTACATACTACCCAGATAGTGTACAGTCTCACACTTCCTATACCACCTGGATAGTGTACAGTCCCACCTCTCATATACCACCCGGCTAGTGTACAGTCCCACATTATATACCACCCGGATAGTGTACAGTCCCACACCTCATATACCACCCAGAGAGTGTACAGTCCCACACCTCATATACCACCCAGAGAGTGTACAGTCCCACACTTCATATACCATCCTGATAGTGTACAGCCCTCACCTCATATACCACCCTGATAGTGTACAGTCCCACACCATATACCACCCGGATAGTGTACAGTCCCACACCTCATATACCACCCTGATAGTGTACAGTCCCTCACCTCATATACCATCCTGATAGTGTACAGTCCCTCACCTCATATACCATCCTGATAGTGTACAGTCCCACACCTCATATACCACCCGGAGAATGTACAGTCCCTCACCTCATATACCACCCAGAGAGTGTACAGTCCCTCACCTCATATACCACCCTGATAGTGTACAGTCCCACACCTCATATACCACCCTGATAGTGTACAGTCCCACACCTCATATACCACCTGGATAGTGTACAGTCCCTCACCTCATATACAACCCAGATAGTGTACAGTCCTCACCGCATATACCACCTGGACAGTGTACAGTCATTCACCTCATATACAACTGGATAGTGTACAGTCTCTCACCTCATATACCACCCAGATAGTGTACAGTCCCACACCTCATATACCACCCGGATAGTGTACAGTCCCTCACCTTACATACTACCCAGATAGTGTACAGTCTCACACCTCCTATACCACCTGGATAGTGTACAGTCCCACCTCTCATATACCACCTGGATAGTGTACAGTCCCATACCTCATATACCACCCTGATAGTGTACAGTCCCTCACCTCATATACCATCCTGATAGTGTACAGTCCCACACCTCATATACCACCTGGATAGTGTACAGTCCCTCACCTCATATACAACCCAGATAGTGTACAGTCCTCACCGCATATACCACCTGGACAGTGTACAGTCATTCACCTCATATACAACTGGATAGCGTACAGTCTCTCACCTCATATACCACCCGGATAGCGTACTGTCCAACACCTCATATACCACCCGGATAGTGTACAGTCCCACACTCATATACCACCCGGATAGTGTACTGTCCAACACCTCATATACCACCTGGATAGTGGTTACAGTCTTTCACATCGTACCCCACAACTGGAGTACAGAATTTCAAGCCCTTTTCTGTATTACGTCTGATATCTCAGCAGGGTATTTCTGTGCACTGCACATTCTTACCCAGTGTAAAACTCCCCCAGAAGACAGAACAGTACTATAACATCTGAAATTAGTGAGATCATTAACCCTACGGGCATGAAATACAGCTGCTGTTCTAGACACCCTTTCCACTGAATCCATGCAGTTTAATGGGCTCACACTCAGAGTGTACTCCCTGTCCTCTCGAGGATCTGTAAACTCTTGTGGGCTCAAGCACAGCTTCACCCACCTGGGCCTGGTGTGTTGTGCTTTTGGAGGTCAGGGCTGTGGTCGTTTTTAAGTTGTTAGGCTCAGGATTATCTCTGCTTTGCTGATGATGATCTTTGTCACTTCTGCTCATTTCTGCACCGTGGAGGTCAGCCAAACTCCTCAGCAATTGCTAAAGACTTCACATACTTTCCCTTCAGCCCTCAGGAGCACACAGAGTGAGCACAAACATTTGCCTGTGTGAACAGTTTGCAGCAAATGAAGGCATCCACAGCCTGCCTTCACTTCAGCGAGACCCGCTCAGCAGCTTCCAGTCAGGAACTCCTGGTCTCGTCTCAGAGGCTTTCCCTGGCTTTCTTGAACCAAAAACATGCTTTCTGCAAACACGATCCTTCACCAGCCTGTGCAACTCCTCCTGACCCCCAGAGACAATCTGTCAGCCTCCTCCCACCAGTCTTTCAGTAAGATCATTCTCCAGTAGCTCGATGGGTATTGCCTGTTCTGTGTTCTGTTCCTTCAAGAGCTTCCTGCAGAGATTCAGCATTTATGCTAAATCCAATCAACTGCATGAACTTGCAAAGCACCAACAGGAAACCTCACGAGGAAACTGATAATTGCAGCTTCAGTGTGGCATTGCACAGGGAATCCCAGCCTCTGGGTCTGTGAACCTTACAACTGAAAATCTGTGCTTAGAAATTGAACCTCACCCTGTTTTTCATGCACAAAACCCTCATTTCATTTGATTCTGAGCAAAGAAAAAGGTGGAATTGGCCAAGAAGCTATTTGAAAGTGTGTTAGAGTCGACTTCTCTGAGATTCATCAGCCTGTCATGATGGACGGGAGATCCTGAGATTCTGACAGTGAGCCGTCTGGAGTCTGACCCAAGCTCCTGGTCGGGTCCTGACAGTGAGCCGTCTGGAGTTTACCTGTCTGGAGTTTGACTCGAGCTCCTGGTCGGGTCCTGACAGTGAGCCGTCTGGAGTTTGCCCTTCTGGCACTTCACTCCTGGTGGGGTTGCTCATGGCGGTAAGTTCAAGAGGGAGATTCCAAATGAAGAGTGATCCAACTGGGCTCACAGCAGTGGAGCTGGCAGAAGATGATAATACATCACAATGGTGGTGAATGCAAAGGGAAGCTGAGGAAGTGAGCAGTCCTCTGTCATCTTGCATTCATTGCTGCTGGACGTTGACTCTGATCTGTCAAGCATTGTGTGGGGGCTGCCTGTGCATCAGCTTGGCCACATTAAACAGAATCACACGCAGGCATTCTCCATGGAATAGAACCACTCTAACATCCTGGATTAAACCCTGTGGCACCACCGGAAGACCTACCAATAGACAACCCCTCAGGAGAACATCATACTCGATCCAAGAGACTGCATTACCTCTGGAGTTGACCACACACATTACGGAGTGCCAAAGCCAGCATCATGCATTCTCAACAGGACCAGGCGTGGCACAGCACAGCTGCTGACACCCTGCTGGGCAGGACAAAGGAGCACCAGTTCTCACAGGCATACTGGCCGTGAAAGCAGACAGCAACAGCACAGACGGTGGCTTGTGGAGATGGAGACTGCACGGGAAATGGAGATCGTGACGTGCTCTGGCAAGGACAACGCCTGTCAACAGGGGGTGCAGGAGACCTCTGGGCCAATTACGGACTCATTAAGGACCTCATCCACAACCACATTCAAGCAAACGTTACCCCCTTTATCCTGAGGGGTCCAAAACTGACAATGGTGCCAGTGACCAACCTGACCAGCAGCAACATCCCACAGAGAGTTCACAAAACCACTTCTTTTTCTTCTTCTTCTTCCAATCACGATTCTACTATGAAGCTGCGTGCAGTTGAAACCTGTGATTTACATTTTGATCAACGCACAGAAAATGCTGGAGGAACTCAGCAGGCCAGGCAGCATCTATGGAAAAGAGTGAACAGTAGACGTTTCAGGCACAGACCCTTCAGCAGGACTGGAGAAAAAAGCTGAGGAGTAGATTAAAAGGGAGAGGGAGGGGAGAGAGAAACACAAGATGATGGGTGAAAGCTGAAGGGGGAGGGGTGAAGTAAAGAGCTGGGACGTTGATTGGTGAAAGACAGAAGGCCATGGAAGAAAGAAAAGGAGGGAGGATCGCCAGACGGAGGCGATGGACGGGCTCTTTGAAAAAGAAGGACATCTCCTTCATTCCAGAATGAAAACCCTCATCCTGAGAGCAGATGCGGTGGATTCGGAGGAATTGAGAGAAGGGGATTGTTGTAGCGTGGGTGAAATTACCGAAGAGACAGAGTCACTGGTAGATACAAAGCAGCTTCTTTATTCGACACAAGAAGGTACAGTAGGCATCTTAACGGATGGAGACGCTTTCCACAGAAATGTCTGTTAGCTCAATGTGGGCTCGATATTTATATGCTAAACACAAAGGCAATCACTACTTAAAAGTTATAGACAATGCATAGACAATGCTTCCTATTGAAGCTACGTACAAAATATCACACCATCCTTTCCTCCCGGCGCCAACATGTCTGGGTTGGTATCAACAGCCTTTAGGAATGTAAGCTAAGTCTACGATACATTTATTTGGCATTTCCCGTGCTAACATAGAAGACAATTAATATTTATAATGTATAGGTGATACTGCCTTCGAAACTACAGTATCAGGTCAAACTACCAGAAGCATCTGGTATTTACACCTTTTAGGAAGCCCATTGTGGTGGACTCAATCCACAGTCCTTTGTCAAACAGTTAAAATAGAAGTCTGGTGGCCAAAGTCATTTAATTGTAAACAAATCATCTACCCAAAAAGAAATCCACTCTAACAGGGATGGTGTTTTTACAGGTAACAGGGTGGGAAAAGGTCCTCTTTTTTTTTAAACACAAAATGCTGGTAGAACGCAGCAGGCCAGGCAGCTTGGCCTTGGTGTGTTCCACCAGCATTTTATGTGTGTTGCTGGAATTTCCAGCATCTGCAGATTTCCTTGTGTTTGCCTCTTTTTTCAAATTCACTTTTCAAAGAAAGGGGCTTCCCTTCCTCCACTATCAACGTTGCCCTCAACCACATCTCTTCCAATTCACGCACGTTTGCTCTTACCCCATCCTCCTGCCACACGAACAGGGGTAGGGTTCCTCTTGTCCTCACCTACCACCACACCAGCCTCTGCGTCCAGCACATAGTTCTCTGGAACTTCCATCTCCAGCGGGATCCCACAACCAAGCACATCTTTCCCTCCCCCACCCCCACTTTCTGCTTTCCACAGGGATCACTCCCCACGCAACTCCCTTGTCCATTCATCCCTCCTGGTACTTCTCCTTGCAAGTGGAACAAGTGCCACATCTGCCCCATACCTCCTCCCTCACTACCATTCAGGGCCCTACACAGTCCTTCCAGGTGAGACGACACTTCACCTGAGTCCATTGGGGTCATATTCTGTGTCCGGTACTCCCGGTGTGGCCTCCTGTATATCGGTGAGACCCGATATAGATTGGGAGACCGCTTCACCAAGCATCTATGCTCTGTCCGCTAGAAAAAGCGAGATCCACTTCCCATTCCCAATCCGATATGTCCACCCATCGCCTCTTCCGCTTCGGGATAAGACTACACCTAGGTTGGAGAAACTAAACCTTATATTCCGTCTGGGCAGCCTCCAACCTGATGGCATGAACGTTGATTTCTCAAACTTCTGGTAACGCCTCCCCTTCACCGTTATCCAAACCCTTTTCCCCTTTCACCTTATCTCCTTGCCGGCCCATCACCTCCCTCTGGGGCTCCTTCTCCTTTTCTTTCTTCCATGGTCTTCTGTCTCTTTCACCAACCAACTTCCCAGCTCTTTACTTCATCCCTACCCCTCCACCTGGTGTTTCTCTCTCCTCTCCCCCCACCTTTAAAATCTACTTCTCAGCATTTTCTCTCCAGTCCCGATGAAGGGTCTCAACCTGAAACATTGACTGTGTGCTCTTTTCCATACATGCTGCTCGGCCTGCTGAGTTCCTCCAGCATTTTGTGTGCGTGGTTTGGATTTCCAGCATCTGCAGATTTTTTCTTGCCTGTGATTGATTTACATGTTGATGCTGTGTTTTTGGGTTGATTGAGCAATCTGGCACTTGGCTGCCTTCCAGTGAGTTTGATGTGGTGGAAAGCAGAGAGGTATAGCCTGCAGGTCTAGAGGTTGGGTGACTTTGAGGTTCATGTTGCATGTGTTTCTGCATTCTGTTTATTCTTTTGTTTGTTGTTTCTGAGTGTATGATTTGGGTGCTTCGGTGACGACTGGCTCTGTGACCTACAGTCAGTCAGTGGCACAGCGTTGAACTGAACTGAACTAAAGTGAATATTCCTCGATTCCTGGTCTGATGTTTGATATTGAGTGTTTGATTGGGTGATATTGAGTGTTTGATTGGGTGATATTGAGTGTTTGATTGGGTGATAGTGAGTGTTTGATATTGAGTGTTTGATTGGGTGATATTGAGTGTATGATTGGGTGATATTGAGTGTTTGATTGGGTGATAGTGAGTGTTTGATATTGAGTGTTTGATTGGGTGATATTGAGTGTTTGATTGGGTGATAGTGAGTGTTTGATTGGGTGATATTGAGTGTTTGATTGGGTGATATTGAGTGTTTGATTGGGTGCTTCGGTGACGACTGGCTCTGTGACCTACCCTCAGCCAGTGACACAGCGTTGATCTGAACTGAACTAAAGTGAATATTCCTCGACTTCTTGTCTGGTGTTTGATATTCTATGTGTTGTTCGTTCATGTTTCACCATCTGCACAAACTGTTCTTTTCTCGGGCGTTGGGTGTTTGATGTTTTCTTTGAACGAGTTTCCTGGTGTTTCTTTGTTTCGTGGCTGCCTGCAGGAGGTGACTCTCAGAGTTGTGCTCTGTGTAAATACTTTGATAGTAAATAGATTTTGAATCTCTGAATCCATAGGTCGCCTCTTGCTCTCGAGGTATGCTGTTGTATCTGACTGTTTAATTCTTAGATTAGGCTTTAATTGTTATTTTCTTTGCAATTTAACACATAATTATCGGATTTTATTTGATTATAATTACTTATATACAAGTAACTGCTTACTTGGATTCCTAGTAGCTGTAGTATGCATAATATGCCTCCTGTGGTTATACAAAGTAGAATTCTGGAAAGCTCTGGAAGTTTCTTTGTTCTACATTAAGTGAATAAGTGCTTTCTCATTGGTTAACTTGGTACTTCATAGTTGAATGGGTACTTTCTAATTAGTCATCTCTTACAGTATCTATGAATTTGAATGGAATTTCCCTTATCTCAGTAGTATAAAAATAGCTCTTTAATGCTAGGTGCCATCTTCTCTCTCTCTCTCTCTCTCTCTCTCCAACTGGTATCCCCTGTCAGTGTCTGCTTCAATTATACTTTATACTTTATTGTCACCAAACAATTGGTACTAGAATGTACAATCATCACAGCAATGTTTGATTCTGTGCTTTCTCTTTGTTCTAACAACTCTTAATAAAACAATCGTGAAGCCACAAGTTTTTTCCTTGTTCCTGACTTCTAAAAGAGCCTTGGATTAAAACATCGTGTTGTGTATGTGGCCTGGTTACACAACAATGCTATTAATGAAAACGCTGGAGACAGGAGCTAAGTTTCATAAACAACAGGAATTCTGCAGATGCTGGAAATTCAAGCAACACACATCAAAGTTGCTGGTGAACGCAGCAGGCCAGGCAGCATCTCTAGGAAGAGGTGTAGTCGACGTTTCAGGCCGAGACCCTTCGTCAGGACTGGGTCTCGGCCTGAAACATCGACTGCACCTCTTCCTAGAGATGCTGCCTGGCCTGCTGCGTTCACCAGCAACTTTGATGTGTGGAGCTAAGTTTCATGGTTCTTTACCGGCAGAAACCGAACTCAGCACACATGTACAGATCAATACGTGCCTAATAGCGCATGCAGCGATGTGTTACTAAAACTAAAGTAGTCCCTCATTATAATGTAGGCTATATGGTACACTCCTCCCCTTTTATTTTAATAGTGTATTAACTTTTTTTTCTGGGACATTATGCTAAACAATTATGTTTACCCTTAAAACACAAACATTTGCTTACTTAGCAACTTAATAATATCAAATTATAACAAAGTATCATAATAATATCAAATTATAACAAGCTTTTTCTTTAAACTTTTGGTCTAAGACCCATTTATTACTCAAGTCTCCGGTGGCGGGGGGGCTTCTCTAGATAGACCGGCACTGAAGCAAGTAGGTCTTCACTCTATTGTCTGGAATAAATTAAACAATCCACAAACTGGCAGGTTCCAGCCATAAAAAGTAGTCACCTCCATCTTGTAAAGATGAGGAAAGCAAAGTGAAATCTGTGAAAAGGTGAATGATATTCTTAAAAATATGTACAATCAACACTGAGATGGCATTGGAAAGTGTCTTCAAATAGTGTGTTCTACAGTCTGTCAATAAACTTGTTTGATTTAATACAGATTTCCATATAAAAGTCATGAATAGTTGACCTCTGAGCATAGGGATTTAAGAAGATCTGCACCTCCAACTTGTTAAGAGTTCTAGGCAGCAGATCACCTCCATATAATGAAGACTCCTCTGTGCAGCTGTCCTGGATATATACGCATCTTTGTGCTATCACTTGTCTTCCTTAATATCTCATTTGTTCCAACCGAGCTAATTACACAGCCAATCTTCGTACTCTCCTTAGATTCCAAATAGATAGCCTGATCTTTATGATACCATCTCTTATCCTAATGTAACTTTACATCTTCTATTTGTGCTTCATATCTTTGTGCTGGTGATTCAGCAGGAGCGCTGGGAAGATGCTCAGGAGAAGACAGGGATGCTGGTCTTTTTGGAGATTTAAGTTTTTTGATAGTTTGCAGATCTTCCATTATCTGTTCATCTGTTAACGAGTAATTTAACTGCACAGGTTCAGGTTTTCGTCTTTTGTCTGTATTTGGAACAGGGACATTAGGTCTCCTCCTTAGGCTACGTCCACACTACGCCGGATAATTTTGAAAACGCCGGTTTCGAGTAAAAACGACAGGCGTCCACACTAAGCATTTTTCAAAATATCTCCATCCACATTAGGCGGATATTTGGGCGAATCTCCTCCTACTGGGCATGCGCAGGACACACAGAAAACAAGCGAAGAGGAAACGATATACTTGGTGCGCATTTGTCCAGTTACAGAGTAGAAAAACTTAAAAGGAATTGCTCTTGGCTGTCATGCAGGAGGACTTAAAACTAAAAAAAACAAATACTGGAGCGTATGGAGGCAACCGACAGGGAGTTCACGGACAGTATGACCCAGCTGACGACGAAAATTGAAAAACTAACTCTGTTGCATTAATAAAGCACCTTGTTAAATGTATAAAATGCCTGCATCAGCGTTATCTGGTATTTCCATACAATGTTACATTAGGCTGTTACACATCTGTTGTCAGAGAAGTACTTGCATAAATAGGTAAACCACCTTCATACAAGCAAGGACAGAAAACAGGGCAAAGTGAGTATACTTATTCACTTCCTCACTTCGTTGTTAAAACAACGAACATCTGTTCCGGCACGTCATGACAGTGTTTTTAAATAGTCAAAAAAGCTCACATTACAATTTAACTCTCACGCCGTTCACACTGACTGCGCGTTATAACAGCCGTACGGCAGTGCTTGCGCAGTACCAAGCAGAAGCACAAAAAAGCATTGTTGTTGTGTTGTCATGACAATGTTTTTAAATCTCTCCGGTTATCCCGTACACACTACGCTGGATATTAAGCGTTTTCAGATTTATTCACTCTGGAGAGTGTTTTCGAAAATCTCCGTTTTCGGGGGCTGAAAACACCAGCTCAGTGTGGACGGGAGGGCAAAACAAAGAGAAAAAGCTTTGTTTTCAAAATTATCCAGTGTAGTGCGGACGTACCCTTAGTTTCCTAGTCATTATAGGCTTTATCTCCATAGGATCTCCTGTGAGTTCCATTGTTACCCTCTCATTCTCAATCATCTTTTTTCTTTTCTTCTAACTCAAACTTTTTATCTTCAAGTTCCTTCAGTGCTGCTTTCTTCTCTTTAATATAATTCCTTTCCACTTGTTCTGTCTCCAGTTGCAGAAAAAGCTCTGCATTTAGTATTGTTTTCTTGTATTGTTGATCTAGTTTCTTCATCCTTTTCTGATACTCCTGCAAAGTGCCTTCCTGTAACTGCTGTAGCTGTCTTTTGAGAGATGTCAATTTCTCCTGGGACATCTGCTCTTTTACTTCCAGGTAGTCTTCATCATCCTGCTTATTGGCAATATCTGTCTCCCTTGCATCCTCTGTACCTTCACCCAAGTCGCAGCCACAGATACTGCGTTCGTCCTCATCGTCGACGCTGTCTAGCTCCTCCTCGTCGTTGTAATAGTCAGCAATGGGTGAGAGGAGAGCTGCAGACATCTTCCCCGCCGAGCTGCCCTCCTTTGTTAACACAACTAGTGCCTTGATGGTGTGCCAATCCAACTGGATTTTCCTGAGCCATTCACGTCCCAGCAATGGTGGTCCTCCATTTTTCAGTACATAGAGATTCAGTTGCCGTGTTTTGTCTCCGTAGGTCACTGTCACTTTAATTTTACCTTTGGGACGCACTCTCTGTCCTGTGTAAGTCTTTAGCAATAGTTTAGTTCGTTTCAGAGGTATGTGAGAAAACAGTCATTTGTAGTCGTGTTAAAGCTGAGCTTATGTCCAATTCCATTTTCAGTCTCACGCCTGCCACTTGTGGAGTGATCCATATTACTCTTTGATCATCTGTCTCTTTCACGCTGTGAAGTTGTAGACAAAACAATTCACTTTCATCTGAGTGGTTTTCATCAGAACTGCTTTCTTCCATTTTGTGTACATTGTTGTGTTTTCCTTTCTGGGATTTCTTGTTTCTCTGTATTTTGTCCTTTTTCTGCTGTTTACTAGCTTTGCATACTCTGCCAGTGTGGCTCTGTTTGCCACAGTTTCTGCATTCTTTGTCTTTAAACCAACAGTCATCAGGGTCATGTGACCTGTTCCCACAACAGTAACATTTCTTTCCTTCATTTCTGTTCAGTGACATTTTACTCGTAGCATATTCCAGAAATTTTTGTTGTATCTCTGAAGCACCCTGTGGTGCTATTTCCGTTGATATTGCAATGTTCACCGCCTTCTCTAATGTAAGGTCTTTTTCACCCAGGGGCTTCTTCTGTGTGGTTTCACAGTGCATGCCACACACTAACTTGTCCCTGAATGTGTCCGATAGACCAGCTCCAAATTGGCAATGTTCTGATAATTTGCGCAATTCAACACAATATTCAGAAATGCTTTCATTTTTGCTCTGATTCCGTCTGTGAAATTTAAATCTTTCAACAATGACCAGTGGTCTGGTCACCAGAATTCATCAATGCCTAGAACGCCTTGGGATTCTCTTTAATCTTACTTGCTAAGAACTTTTCATGGCCTCTCCTGGCTTTTCTATTTCCCTTCTTGAGTTCTTTTCTGACTCCTCTAAAATCTTCAAGGTTCTGTTTGATTCTAGCTTTTGAAACTTAACATACTTTTCCTTTTTCTTCTTGACTGAATTCATCACCTCTCTCAACATCCAAGGTTCTCTTCTCTTGCCATCTTGTCCTCCCTTCTTATTGCAACATACCTGCCCTCTACTCTGTGCAGTTGCCCTTTAAACACCTTCCACATGCCAGACTTGGACTTGCCCAAAAACAACTGCTTCCAATTAACTCTCCTAGTTCCTGCTAATGCTCTCGAAATTTGCCTTCATCCAGTTTAATACTCTCCCACAAGGTCCATACTTATCTACAGCTATCTTAAAACTTAAGGAGTTGTGGTCCCGGTTCTCTAACTGCCCAGCCACTGAAAGTTCAGTCACTTGGCCAGGCTCATTACCCAACATCAGGCCCAGTACAGACCCTGCTCTTGTTGGACTACCTCCATTTTGATTTAAGAAACCCTCCTGGATGCACCTAACAAATTCAGCTGCATCTAAACCTCCTGCACTAAGAAGGTCTCACTTTATATTAGGGAAGCTGGAGTCCCCGTGACACCAACCCTATTGTTTTTACATTTTTCCTTAATCTGCCTGTATATCTGTTGCTCCAGGGCCCAGTGACTATTGGGGCTCTGTAGTACAACCCCTTCCTGTTTCTGAGTTCCAGCCATAGAGACTCTTCGTTGTGTCCCCTCTGAGTGCAGCTGTGATATTGTCCCTGATTTAATGGTACAACTCCATCCCTCCCCCTTTTACCCCCCCTCTATTTTTTCTGAAACATCATAACCCTGAGAAATTAAGCACCCATTCCTGTCCCTCTTTTCCAGTCTCCGTACGTAGGTTTCCAAAAGGTATCCACGAGGGTACAAGTGCATTCCCTGAACGCCAGCACTTTGGGAGCCCTATTCTGCAGCCGGTCCATTGTGTGAAAGCAAAAGTCACAGGTCAAAGCTGGAAGGTTCACCTCCAAGCCCGGGAATGATTCTTGCCTCTGCAATGTAGCACGAATGGCAAAGTGTCCATGAGGCAGATCTCAGAAGCAGCCTGCAAGGATCCTGAGGCAAGGCAACGTCTCTGGGTAAGAGGACGGTGGGATTGACTGCAGGAGTAATGCAGGCACTGGTTGTTTGCTGGATGACCTTGACCTTGAATGTCAATAAATGCTGGGCAATTGAAGGCCAGAGACACAGAGTGAGGAAACATTCATGATCAAAATGTTTACATCTTTATTGTGAGAAGTGCAACATATTGGTTAACAGAAATTTCAACTGTGCAATGTGGGTTTATTTAGATTTTAGCAGATGGATACGTCAAAATAATTATGGAGCACAGAAAATATTACCCCCTTATACAAACACACTCATGAGACATATACACATACTGAAGAAAGCACACTTACTCAAACACACTAACACAATCATACACATGTATAAACAGATTTATACACTTATGTAACCAGTTAACCCCACAGACACCGACAAAGCATCTTCGGTCTAGGCCGTTAACTCTTTTTCTCTTCTCATAGGTGTGACCTGACCTGCTGATCATTTCCAGCAGTTTCTGCTTTTGAGCCAAAAATCAGAAAGTGAGAAGTCGCTCAGTGTCTCTCCCTTTTCCACTGTAGGCTGGGACACCGAGGAGCCCATTTCACAAGATCAGCAGCAGAATAGGCTGGACGATGCCACCAAGCCCCTTACAGGCAGGTACTGGAGCTCAAGGGTGCAAACCACTTCTCACGCAGATGCTGTAAGGAATCTGTGATAATAATTTTCCACTCCAGTTACTTATATTCCCCTTGAATTGTTTTTTTTTACAGTAGATGTCCTCATTGTTATCTGCCCAGTTACATCACCACAGAGGTCTTCTTGACACATGCTGTGTGAAACTAAGCTTTGCTTTGTCTTTGCAGTATCTGAAGAGATGGTCTCGTTAACACCCTCTCTGGAACACCATGACCGACGGAAGACAAAGCAGGAGGGAAGACTGGATGGTGAGATGATGGAATGGAACTGCACTGAAATCAGTCTGTCACAGTACCCGCTGGATGGTGAGATGATGGAGTGGAACTGCACTGAAATCAGTCTGTCGCAGTACTGCTGGATGGTGAGATGATGGAGTGGAACTGTACTGAAATCAGTCTGTCGCAGTACCAGACATGCAACTGCACCACCTCAGTGACCAGCCAGTTAGAGGAACACAGATTACCGGTGGTGTCCTGGGTGCGAGCAAACTGTAGTCTGGCGCCAGGCACTGGTGTGAGGGCCCAGCAGAGGAACACTCCACAAATCCACACCCATCCACAATCAGAAAGTTTTTATTGCAACGCTGACACAAACTAGTCTTGCATTGGCCTCAGGGTTTATCCATCCATCATCCTCACCAGCAGGGCAGACTTCTTTTTTGTGACATGAGCTTTGTCCTTGCATTGACTACCGGCCCCTCAACACCATCACAGTGAAGAACCGCTACCTTTTTCCTCACTTGCCTCTGCTTTTGAACATCTCCAAGGAGCAACCATCTTTTCCCAGATAGATCTGTGTAATTCTGATAACCTGGTTGGTATTGGAGAAGAGGACTAGTGGACGAGACCTTCAACACATCTGCTGGCTACTGTGAGTACCTTGTGATGCCCTTTGGTCTGGCCAATGCCTCTGCTGGTTCTCAGACCCTGGACATCAAGGTGCTCAGGGGCATTGTTTGTTTCTGTGTATTTCAACGAGCTTCTGATCTCTCGCTACTCTTGCCAGGAACAGATCCAGATGGCTCCTGAAGAATAAACTTTGGGTCAAGCCAGAGGAGTGTGAGCTTCACAAAGAACAGGTGTCGTTTTTGGGCTAAATCCTCACCCCTTCCAGTGTTCAAACAGACCCATGTAAGAGATAGGCAGGTGCAGAGTGGCCCAAACCATCTACAGTCAAACAAGCACAGCACTTCATGGGGTTTGCAAACTTTTATCACCGCTTCATTAGAAGCTTCAGACTCAACGCAGCCACTGACCAAGAAGACATGCATAGGATTCCTTTGGACAAGTGAAGCAGACCAAGCATTCTCGGAACTAAAGCGATGCTTCACCTCTGCCCTGCTACCGGAACACACGGACCCATCCTGTCCATTCATTGTCAGGATGGATGCATTGGATGTTGACATTGGAGTCTACTTGTGCTCTTCTGCGGATAACCTGCTGCACCCCGAGCCTTTCTTTCGCTTGACTCCAGATGAGTGTAACTGCAATGTTGGGAACCGGGAACTTCTGGCTGTCAAGGAGGCCCTGGAAGCATGGCGACACTGGTTGGAGGAGGCAGAGTAATGTTTTTTGGTATGGACAGGTCACAAAAACCTCTCCTAGATTCGGGACGCCAAGGGTCTCAACTCTTGTCATGCCTGTTGGACTCTCTTCTTCACCAGGTTTAATTTCACCCTCACCTACCATCCCGGCAGCAAGAACACCAAGGCTGACACTCTCTCCAGGCAGTTCGACGTGTCCGAGGACAACACCAATCCAGAGCCTATCCTTTCTCTCTCATGCATTGCTGCTCTGGTGATTTGGGGAATAGAGACGGAGGTGATGGCATCCAGCAGTTGGATCCAGGCCTAGATGGGTGATCTCCTACCCAGCCGTTTGTCCCTGCCGTGGTGCGCCCCAGAGTGTTCCAATGGGGTCAGCCATCCCCTCTGATTGGACATCCAGGATTCAACGGACCCTGTAATTTATCAAGAGATGATTTTGGTGGCCATCTATGTCCCAGATGTCCATGACTTTGTCTCTGCCTGTCCAGCTTGTGTCCATAACAAGACATCACACCAGTGCCTGTGGGTGCGCTCTGCCTGCTGCCTGTGCCTCACCTGCCCTGGTTCCACCTCTCACTGGTCTGTCTCTGTCTGACGGAAACTCCACCATTCGGGTAGTTCTCCGCGGCTGCCCACTTCATTCCTCTCCCTAAGGTCCTGTCGGCTCATGAGACTGCCACCCTCATGGTTCAGCAGGTGTTCAGGATGCACGGTTTCCCTCGGGACATAGTGTCAGATCGAGGACTACGGTTCACGTTCTGTTCTCTTGTGGGAGCCACAGCCAGCCTCTCATTTGGTTTCCACCCCCAATAAATGGTCGATCTGAGAGAGGGAATAAGGAGCTGGTGACAACCCTGAACTGTTTTGTCTCCTCCAGCCCCACGAACTGGAGCAGCCAACTGGTTTGGGCAGAGATTTCCCATAATAACCCCCAGTCACCCTCCACTGGCAGAGATTTCCCACAATAACCCCCAGTCACCCTCCACTGGCAGAGATTTCCCACAATAACCCCCAGTCACCCTCCACTGGCAGAGATTTCCCACAATAACCCCCAGTCACCCTCCACTGGCAGAGATTTCCCACAATAACCCCCAGTCACCCTCCACTGGCAGAGATTTCCCACAATAACCCCCAGTCATACTCCACTGGCAGAGATTTCCCATAATAACCCCCAGTCATACTCCACTGGCAGAGATTTCCCACAATAACCCCCAGTCACCCTCCACTGGCAGAGATTTCCCATAATAACCCCCAGTCATACTCCACTGGCAGAGATTTCCCACAATAACCCCCAGTCACCCTCCACTGGCAGAGATTTCCCATAATAACCCCCAGTCATACTCCACTGGCAGAGATTTCCCACAATAACCCCCAGTCACCCTCCACTGGCAGAGATTTCCCATAATAACCCCCAGTCATACTCCACTGGCAGAGATTTCCCACAATAACCCCCAGTCACCCTCCACTGGCAGAGATTTCCCACAATAACCCCCAGTCATACTCCACTGGCAGAGATTTCCCATAATAACTCTCAGTCATACTCCACTGGCAGAGATTTCCCACAATAACCCCCAGTCACCCTCCACTGGCAGAGATTTCCCATAATAACCCCCAGTCATACTCCACTGGCAGAGATTTCCCATAATAACTCTCAGTCACCCTCCACTGGCAGAGATTTCCCACAATAACCCCCAGTCACCCTCCACTGGCAGAGATTTCCCACAATAACCCCCAGTCACCCTCCACTGGCAGAGATTTCCCACAATAACCCCCAGTCACCCTCCACTGGCAGAGATTTCCCACAATAACCCCCAGTCACCCTCCACTGGCAGAGATTTCCCACAATAACCCCCAGTCACCCTCCACTGGCAGAGATTTCCCACAATAACCCCCAGTCATACTCCACTGGCAGAGATTTCCCACAATAACCCCCAGTCATACTCCACTGGCAGAGATTTCCCATAATAACTCTCAGTCATACTCCACTGGCAGAGATTTCCCACAATAACCCCCAGTCACCCTCCACTGGCAGAGATTTCCCATAATAACCCCCAGTCATACTCCACTGGCAGAGATTTCCCATAATAACTCTCAGTCATACTCCACTGGCAGAGATTTCCCACAATAACCCCCAGTCACCCTCCACTGGCAGAGATTTCCCACAATAACCCCCAGTCATACTCCACTGGCAGAGATTTCCCACAATAACCCCCAGTCATACTCCACTGGCAGAGATTTCCCACAATAACCCCCAGTCACCCTCCACTGGCAGAGATTTCCCATAATAACTCTCAGTCATACTCCACTGGCAGAGATTTCCCATAATAACCCCCAGTCATACTCCACTGGCAAAGATTTCCCACAATAACCCTCAGTCATACTCCACTGGCAGAGATTTCCCATAATAACCCCCAGTCATACTCCACTGGCAGAGATTTCCCATAATAACCCCCAGTCACCCTCCACTGGCAGAGATTTCCCACAATAACCCTCAGTCATACTCCACTGGCAGAGATTTCCCATAATAACTCTCAGTCATACTCCACTGGCAGAGATTTCCCACAATAACCCCCAGTCACCCTCCACTGGCAGAGATTTCCCATAATAACCCTCAGTCATACTCCACTGGCAGAGATTTCCCATAATAACCCCCAGTCATACTCCACTGGCAGAGATTTCCCACAATAACCCCCAGTCACCCTCCACTGGCAGAGATTTCCCACAATAACCCCCAGTCACCCTCCACTGGCAGAGATTTCCCATAATAACCCCCAGTCATACTCCACTGGCAGAGATTTCCCACAATAACCCCCAGTCATACTCCACTGGCAGAGATTTCCCATAATAACTCTCAGTCATACTCCACTGGCAGAGATTTCCCACAATAACCCCCAGTCACCCTCCACTGGCAGAGATTTCCCATAATAACCCCCAGTCACCCTCCACTGGCAGAGATTTCCCATAATAACCCCCAGTCATACTCCACTGGCAGAGATTTCCCACAATAACCCCCAGTCATACTCCACTGGCAGAGATTACACACAATAACCCCCAGTCACCCTCCACTGGCAGAGATTTCCCACAATAATCCCCTGTCACCCTCCACTGGCAGAGATTTCCCATAATAACCCCCAGTCACCCTCCACTGGCAGAGATTTCCCACAATAACCCCCAGTCATACTCCACTGGCAGAGATTTCCCATAATAACTCTCAGTCATACTCCACTGGCAGAGATTTCCCACAATAACCCCCAGTCACCCTCCACTGGCAGAGATTTCCCATAATAACCCCCAGTCACCCTCCACTGGCAGAGATTTCCCATAATAACCCCCAGTCATACTCCACTGGCAGAGATTTCCCACAATAACCCCCAGTCATACTCCACTGGCAGAGATTACACACAATAACCCCCAGTCACCCTCCACTGGCAGAGATTTCCCACAATAATCCCCTGTCACCCTCCACTGGCAGAGATTTCCCATAATAACCCCCAGTCACCCTCCACTGGCAGAGATTTCCCACAATAACCCCCAGTCACCCTCCACTGGCAGAGATTTCCCATAATAACCCCCAGTCATACTCCACTGGCAGAGATTTCCCACAATAACCCCCAGTCACCCTCCACTGGCAGAGATTTCCCATAATAACCCCCAGTCATACTCCACTGGCAGAGATTTCCCACAATAACCCCCAGTCACCCTCCACTGGCAGAGATTTCCCATAATAACCCCCAGTCATACTCCACTGGCAGAGATTTCCCACAATAACCCCCAGTCACCCTCCACTGGCAGAGATTTCCCACAATAACCCCCAGTCATACTCCACTGGCAGAGATTTCCCATAATAACTCTCAGTCATACTCCACTGGCAGAGATTTCCCACAATAACCCCCAGTCACCCTCCACTGGCAGAGATTTCCCATAATAACCCCCAGTCATACTCCACTGGCAGAGATTTCCCATAATAACTCTCAGTCACCCTCCACTGGCAGAGATTTCCCACAATAACCCCCAATCACCCTCCACTGGCAGAGATTTCCCACAATAACCCCCAGTCACCCTCCACTGGCAGAGATTTCCCACAATAACCCCCAGTCACCCTCCACTGGCAGAGATTTCCCACAATAACCCCCAGTCACCCTCCACTGGCAGAGATTTCCCACAATAACCCCCAGTCACCCTCCACTGGCAGAGATTTCCCACAATAACCCCCAGTCATACTCCACTGGCAGAGATTTCCCACAATAACCCCCAGTCATACTCCACTGGCAGAGATTTCCCATAATAACTCTCAGTCATACTCCACTGGCAGAGATTTCCCACAATAACCCCCAGTCACCCTCCACTGGCAGAGATTTCCCATAATAACCCCCAGTCATACTTCACTGGCAGAGATTACACACAATAACCCCCAATCACCCTCTACTGGCAGAGATTTCCCACAATAACCCCCAGTCATACTCCACTGGCAGAGATTTCCCATAATAACCCCCAGTCACCCTCCACTGGCAGAGATTTCCCACAATAACACCCAGTCATACTCCACTGGCAGAGATTTCCCACAATAACCCCCAGTCATATTCCACTGGCAGAGATTTCCCATAATAACTCCCAGTCACCCTCCACTGGCAGAGATTTCCTGTAATAATCCCCTGTCACCGTCCACTGGCAGAGATTTCCTGTAATAACCCCCAGTCACCCTCCACTGGCAGAGATTTCCCATAATAACCCCCAGTCATACTCCACTGGCAGAGATTTCCCACAATAACCCCCAGTCACCCTCCACTGGCAGAGATTTCCCATAATAACCCCCAGTCATACTCCACTGGCAGAGATTTCCCACAATAACCCCCAGTCATACTCCACTGGCAGAGATTTCCCATAATAACTCTCAGTCATACTCCACTGGCAGAGATTTCCCATAATAACCCCCAGTCATACTCCACTGGCAAAGATTTCCCACAATAACCCTCAGTCATACTCCACTGGCAGAGATTTCCCACAATAACCCCCAGTCATACTCCACTGGCAGAGATTTCCTGTAATAACCCCCAGTCATACTCCACTGGCAGAGATTTCCCACAATAACCCCCAGTCATACTTCACTGGCAGAGATTACACACAATAACCCCCAGTCATACTCCACTGGCAGAGATTTCCCATAATAACTCCCAGTCACCCTCCACTGGCAGAGATTTCCTGTAATAATCCCCTGTCACCGTCCACTGGCAGAGATTTCCTGTAATAACCCCCAGTCACCCTCCACTGGCAGAGATTCCCACAATAACCCCCAGTCATACTCCACTGACAGAGATTTCCCATAATAACCCCCAGTCATACTCCACTGGCAGAGATTTCCCATAATAACCCCCAGTCACCCTCCACTGGCAGAGATTTCCCACAATAACCCTCAGTCATATTCCACTGGCAGAGATTCCCACAATAACCCCCAGTCATATTCCACTGGCAGAGATTTCCCACAATAACCCCCAGTCATACTCCACTGGCAGAGATTTCCTGTAATAACCCCCAGTCACCCTCCACTGGCAGAGATTCCCACAATAACCCCCAGTCACCCTCCACTGGCAGAGATTTCCCACAATAACCCCCAGTCACCCTCCACTGGCAGAGATTTCCCACAATAACCCCCAGTCATACTTCACTGACAGAGATTTCCCACAATAACCCCCAGTCATACTTCACTGACAGAGATTACACACAATAACCCCCAGTCATACTCCACTGGCAGAGATTTCCCACAATAACCCCCAGTCACCCTCCACTGACAGAGATTTCCCATAATAACCCCCAGTCACCCTCCACTGGCAGAGATTCCCACAATAACCCCCAGTCATATTCCACTGGCAGAGATTACACACAATAACCCCCAGTCACCCTCCACTGGCAGAGATTTCCCACAATAACCCCCAGTCACCCTCCACTGGCAGAGATTACACACAATAATCCCCAGTCACCCTCCACTGGAAGGTACCGGTCTCTGTCACCCCAGGAGCTGTGCCCAGTGAGGGGGCTCTCATTCAGCAGGTTGTGGAATGTGTTTGGTGATCATGATCATAAGAATGCACATTCCAGCAATGAGTGTTTCATTGTGGTGAAATTTAACTCCCTTCTTGTTCCAGTCATGTCGATTTGACCAAAACCAGACCTCATCAATGCTCCCTACTTCCCGTTGTCCTCGTTCCATGAAGGAAGATACTGTTTAGCCAGACACTGTTAAGGGACGGTATTTATTTCACTAGACGCTGTTAAGGAACAGTATTTATTTGGCCAGACGCTGTTAAGGGATGGTATTTATTTGGACAGACTCTGTTAAGGGACGCTATTTATTTGGCCAGACGCTGTTAAGGGACAGTATTTATTTGGCCAGACGCTGTTAAGGGACAGTATTTATTTGGCCAGACGCTGTTAAGGGACGGTATTTATTTGGACAGACTCTGTTAAGGGACGGTATTTATTTGGCCAGACGCTGTTAAGGAACGGTATTTATTTCACTAGACGCTGTTAAGGGACAGTATTTATTTTGTATTATGCTACTACAGCTGAGCCGTTGTGTTGGTGTTAGCTTTAGTTTGATGATTCTGGTGAAAGGCCCTGTTGGCCCAGCGATTATTGTTTTTCCTTTATTTCTGCACAATTCCTATTAAAAGTCAGTGAACTGCTGGTCTGCTTCATTGTTTTTCTCTCTCTCTCGACACTTGTGCCATAACTGCACATCCATGCCAGTTAGAAGGTAAATGAGCTGTTGGAGCTGTCTGACTGAATGCAGGAGATGACAAGGAATGGTCGGTGGTCATTTCTGATCTCCGGCAGGAAGTTGTGTGGAGCCCGATTCAGTAACAGGCCCATCACAGGGTGTCTGCTCCCCCAAGTAACAGACAGTGACCATGGCAACACTTCCCACCTGTACTAGGCCTCACAATTTCCAGCTGTTGGTCTGGCATCTGCCACTGGGAACTGGCTCGAAGCTCATCAAGAAATGAAGCGTGCCACCAGGGAGTACTCAAAGATGTCCAGACCTATAAAGCAATTGGCACGATTTCACTTGAAAATGATTGCAAACTGCTCATGGTGAAATCACAATTAGATATCATTGGCACCACACCAGAATCAGAATAAGGTTTATTATCACCAACATATGTCAGGAAATTTGTTGTCTTGTGATAGCTGTGCCTTGTGAGACAGAAAACATTACAATAACAGAGTGAGAAATGAAAGAAAATGCAGTTGTTAGGCCTGTGACCTTCATGGAACCATCACGATCAGCATTGCAATGGCCCACTGTGCCACTTTGATGCCATAAAAGGTTTGTCAGGAAATGCCTGGCTGTTTTGGCCATCAGGTCACTGAGGAAAGGTTTTGATGGATATTGGTCAGATGCAGGCAAATAGGGCCAGCATAGATGGACATCTTGGCCAGTAATGACCAGTTGAGCCAAGAGCCTATTCCCATGCTGCATGAGTCTATGACTCTTATTCAGCAGCAAGACCCTTATGCAGAAATGTCTCCAGTGGTAGTTTGCAGAGCTTGGTTCTGGGGGAGGTATCTGCAGAAATGTCAGTGAGCACTTCTGATGGCTTTGATGGGACAGTGAAGCCATTCAGCTTCAATTTTTAATGTAGGCACTCAAATTATACTCGGCAGCTGAGGCACAGCTCACTCCAGCATCGAGAAAAAACAACTTTCATGGAGCTGAGTTTGCAGAGATTGTGTTCGCCGTCTTTCATGCACTTTGCTGTCCTTCAGGCCTTATGTTGGACTTGGAGGTGAATGTTCTTCATCATTTCAAAGCAAATGGACAAATTTAATTTTCATCGTCGTTGGGAACGCTTGCAAAAGGGATATCCCACAAAAGCAGAGCGTATGAAATACAAACAGTAGATTCTGGCGATACTCGGCTGGTTAGGCAGCATCTGAGGGGAGAGAAACAGTTAACTTCTCAGCACAGGCAGATGCACTGGTGAAAAATGACAGATCTCCAACATTAATTGCTTCTCGCGCCATTCATGCACTTGACCTGCTGAGTGTTTCCAGCAGGTTATAGCGTTAATTAGGAATTATTTTTGACAAACTTCTATAGATGTGTGGTGGAGAGGATATTACTATCTAAGTACTAGAATGGATTGAAGATTGGCTGATATGTAGGAGGCAAAGAGAAGGAATAAAGGGAGGCTTTTCCAGTTGGCTGCCAGTGACGAGCGGTGTGCCTCAGGGCTGAGAGTTGGGTCCCCTTCTTTTCATGCTATAAGTCAATGATTTGGATGAAGGAATTGATGGCTTGGTGGTCAGGTTTTTTTCTTGATATGAAGATGGGGAGAAGAGCAGGTGGTGCTGAGGAAGCAGGGAGTCGGCAGAAGGACTAGACAGATTGGGGAAATGGACAAAGAAGTGACAGATGGAATATAATGTAGGGAAGTGCAGGGTCCTGCACTTCAGCAGAAGGAGCAAAGGCATGGACTACTTTGTAAATTCAAAAATCAGAGGTGCAGAAGGACTTGTGCAGGATTCCCTGAAGGTTAATTTGCAGATTGAGTTAGTGGTAAGGAAGGCAAATGCAATGTTAGCATTCATTTCAAGAGGACTAGAATACGAAATCCAGGATATAATGCTGAAGCTTTAAAAGGTTTTGATCAGCCCTTAAATGGAGTGTCGTGAATAGTTGTGGGCCCCTTATCTAAGAAAGGATGTGGTGGCATTAGAGAGAGTCCAGAGGAGGTTCACGACAATTAAACAAGGAATGAGAGGTATCCCATAGGAGAAACATATATATAATAACATATAGTCGACGTTTTGGGCCGAGACCCTTCGTGCTGCTGGTCTTGACCCAAATTATCGATCTTTTCCATAGATACTGCCTGGCCTGCTGAGTTCCTCCAGCATTTTGTGTATGTTGTTCGGATTTCCAGCATCTGCAGATTTTCCCTTGTTTGCGACTGGCTCATAAACCTCTGGTTTCCTCCTCCTGCAGTCAATAATCAGCTCTTTTGTGTTGCTGACATTGAGTAAGAGGTTGTTGCTGAGACACAATTCAAGCAGATTTTCAATCTCGCTCCTCAATGCTTATTCGGCATCACCTTGGACTCAGCCAATCACAGTGGTAAACCTGGGCAAACATCATTCGTCACCACCAATGACTTGGCCAATCACAGTGGTACACCAGTGCAAACATCATTCGTCACCACCTCTGACTCGGCCAATCACAGTGGTACACCAGTGCGAACATTATTCGTCACCACCTCTGACTTGGCCAATCACAGTGGTACACCAGTGCGAACATTATTCCTCACCACCTCTGACTCGGCCAATCACAGTGGTACAATTATGCAAATGTAACCCAGGTTAATGAAACCCAAACTTGTAATGTTAGAAAGTTCCACCTGCGGAGGGATGAAAATGAGGTTTACTGATTTAAAACAAAAGATTTTGAAAAAAACGCTAAGTGACAAGGAGAGAAACGCAGCAACGATTAGAGCTGAAAACATGAACTGTTAAGAATGGAATTAGTAGCGAGTATCTTTGCCCTACTAAATTGAAACCCACTGGAGGAGAGACAATAGCGATAACAGATTTATTAAAGCTACAGCTATACCGTGCAGCAGCTTTAACGAGACAATATCGGCAGAGACCAGGGTCCAAAGTCCCTACTGTGCAGTTGGGAATTAGTTCCAAAAAATCATACAGAGGCACTTGGTCAAGTTTTCTACAAGGTTGTGAACTGACTTTCTTTGGATGATAAACTATTTCATTCCAATGAACCAAGAAACTCTTCTGGGGTAGGTGTGACCTGTACAAAAAGACAGGTTGCGCTTGAATCCCAGGAGGACCAATATCCTGGTGGGGAAGTTTTCTAAGGCTATTGGGAAGAGTTTAAACTAGAATTGTCGGGGGGTGGGAACCGAACTGAAGAGACAGAGGAAGAAGGAGTTGGCTCACAAATAGAGAAAGTTTGTAGACAGTGCAAGGGGAAGGACAGTCAGGTGATAGAGAAGGGATGCGCTCAGACCGATGGTTTGAGATGTGTCTATTTTAATGCAAGAAGTATTATGAACAATGCGGATGAGCTTAGAGCGTGGATCAGTACTTGGAGCTATGATGTTGTGGCCATTACAGAGACTTGGATGGCTCAGGGGCAGGAATGGTTACTTCAAGTGCCGGGTTTTAGATGTTTCTGAAAGGACCGGGAGGGAGCAAAAGAGGTGGGGCGTGGCACTGTTGATCAGAGATAGTGTCACGGCTGCAGAAAAGGAGGAAGTCATGGAGGGGTTGTTTACAAAGTCTCTGAGGGTGGAAGTTAGGAATGGAAAGGGGTCAATAACTCTACAGGGGTTTTTTACAAACCACACAATAGTAACAGGGACATCGAGGAGCAGATAGGGAGACAGATTCTGGAAAGGAGTAATAATAGCAGGGTTGTTGTGGTGGGAGATTTTAATTTCCCAAGTATTGATTGGCATCTCCCTAGAGTGAGGGATTCAGATGGGGTGGACTTTGTTGGGTGTGTTCAGGAAGGTTTCTTGACACAATATGTAGATAAGCCTACAAGAGGAGAGGCTATACTTGATCTGGTATTGGGAAATGAACCTGATCAGGTGACAGGTCTCTCAGTGGGAGAGCATTTTGGAGATAGTGATCACAATTCTATCTCCTTTACCATAGCATTGGAAAGGGATAGGAACAGACAAGTTAAGGCAACTTTTAATTGGAGTAAGGGGAAATATGAGGCTACATGAGGAACGTGGAAGCATAAATTGGGAACAGATGTTCTCAGGGAAACAAACGGAAGAAATGTGGCAAATATTCAGGGGATATTTGCATGGGGTTCTGCATAGGTACATTCCAATGAGACAGGGAAAGGATGATAGGCTACAGGAACTGTGGTGTACAAAGGCTGTTGAAAATCTAGCCAAGAAGAAAAGAAAAGCTTATGAAAAGTTTAAAAAGCTAAGTAATGATAGAGATCTAGAAGATTATAAGGCTAGGAGGAAGGAGCTTAAGAATGAAATTAGGAGAGCCAGAAGGGGCCATGAGAAGGCCTTGGCGGAGAGGATTAAGGAAAACCCAAAGGCATTCTACAAGTATGTGAAGAGCAAGAGGATAAGACATGAGAGAATAGGACCAATCAAGTGCGACACTGGAAAAGTGTGTATGGAACCGGAGGAGATAGCAGAGGTACTTAATGAATATTTTGCTTCAGTATTCACAAAAGAAAAAGATCTTGGCAATTGTAGGGATGACTTGCAGTGGACTGAAAAGCTTGAACATGTAGATACTAAGAAAGAGGATGTGCTGGAGCTTTTGGAAAACATTGAGTTGGATAAGTCACCAGAACCAGACGAGATGTACCCCAGGCTACTGTGGGAGGCGAGGGAGGAGATTGCTGAGTCTCTGGCGATGATCTTTGCATTATCAATGAGGACGGGAGAGGTTCTGGAGGATTGGAGGTTTGCAGATGTTGTTCCCTTATTCAAGAAATGGAGTAGAGATATCCCAGGAAATTATAGGCCAGTGAGTCTTACTTTAGTGGTTGGTAATTTGATGGAGAAGATCCTTGGAGGCAGGATTTATGAATATTTGGAGAAGTATAATATGATTAGGAATAATGGGCAAGGCTTTGTCAAAGGCAGGTCGTGCCTTACGAGCCCGATTGAATTTTTTGAGGATGTGACTAAACACATTGATGAAGGTAGTGCCATAGATGGATTTCAGCAAGGCATTTGATAAGGTACCCCATGCAAGGCTTATTGAGAAAGTAAGGAGGCATGGGATCCAAGGGGACATTGCTTTGTGGATCCAGAACCGGCTTGCCCACAGGAGGCAAAGAGTGGTTGTAGACAGGTCATATTCTGCATGGAGGCTGGTGACCAGTGGTGTGCCTCAGGGATCTGTTCTGGGACCCCTACTCTTTATGATTTTTATAAATGACCTGGATGAGGAAGTGGAGGGTTGGATTAGTAAATTTGCTGATGACACAAAGGTTGGAGGTGTTGTCGATAGTGCGGAGGGTTACAGCGGGACATCGATAGGATGCAAAACTGGGCTGAAAAGTGGCAGATGGAGTTCAACCCAGATAAGTGTGAGGTGGTTCATTTTGGTAGGTCAAATATGATGGCAGAATATAGCATTAGTGGCAAGACTCTTGGCAGTGTGGAGGATCAGAGGGATCTTGGGGTCCAAGTCCATAGGACACTCAAAGCTGCTATGCAGGTTGACTCTTTGGTTAAGAAGGCATACGGTGTATTGGCCTTCATCAATCATGGAATTGAGTCTAAGAGCCGAGAGGTAATGTTGCAGCTATGTAGGACCCTGGTCAGACCCCACTTGGAGTACTGTGCTCAATTCTGGTCACCTCACTACAGGAAGGATGTGGAAACCATAGAAAGGATGCAGAGGAGACTTACAAGGATGTTGCCCGGATTGGGGAGTATGCCTTATGAGAATAGGTTGAGTGAACTCGGCCTTTTCTCCTTGGAGCGACGGAAGATGAGAGGTGACTTCATAGAGGTGTATAAGATGATGAGATGCATTGATCATGTGGATAGTCAGAGGCTTTTTCCCAGGGCTGAAATGGCTAGCATGAGAGGGCACAGTTTTAAGGTGCTTGGAAGTAGGTTTGGAGGAGATGTCAAGAGTAAGTTTTTTACACAGAGAGTGGTGAGTGCGTGGAATGGGCTGCCGGCGACGGTGGTGGAGGTGGAAACGATAGGGTCTTTTAAGAGACTCCTGGACTGGTACATGGAGCTTAGAAAAATAGAGGGCCATGGGTAACCCTGGGTAATTTCTAAAGTAAGAACCTGTTCGGCACAGCATTGTGGGCTGACATGCCTTTATTGTGCTGTTGGTTTTCTATGTATCTGTGTTTCTAAACAAGATGGTGAGCCATCCAGGATGAAGAACCAGTGCGGGAACAAAATGTGTAAAGACGCAGAGGATTTAATACAGTTAGATGTTCAAGCTTATTTTAGTTCGAGGAATCCAAATTTGATTTTCTGCAAATACTGATTATTTTTGCAAAGATTTTGATAAGTTACTGAATGAGATTTACTTTGTTTAGAAGTTGTGATATTGGAAAATTGCTGTGAAAATTGTTAAACTGTGTACATATAATTTTTCAATTTGAATTGAAACTGAAATTAACCATATTACTTGAAAATAGGAATTATATTTGGTTTTCTATCTGACTCGGGATAAGTAAAAAGGAAAGTTTAGTCTGTAAACTTTTAAAAACAGAATAACACTATATCTAATTAGTTAGAGAAATTGCAGTAACAAATGTTATTCTAATGAATATCACTGATTCTAACTAAACAGGAATTTGGCTTTTGTTGATATCTAAAATTTGGAGCCTAAACAGAATGTTTGAATTTTGAATTGTTCTTGCTCATGTAAATATTTTGTACGCATTGTTATTTTTTCTTACAAACAAAACTTTATTTCCAGAAGTGTGTGGTTTCTATTCATTGCCTCTTTCTGATATCTAGAAACTTCTGATGGCCTACTAGCACCTCGTGTAATTTGATTTTCTCAAAGGATGTGGCGGCTAGTCACACGCAATAAGACCGGTGCTGCACAGGTTTTTTACTCAAACATCATTCGTCACCACCTTTGATTTGTCCAATCACAGTGGTGCACATGCAAATATGATTTGTCACCACCTTGCTTTCGTCCAATCGCAGTAGTGCACTTGTGCAAACACTATTTGTCACCACCTTGCATTTGTCCAATCACAGTGGTATACTTGTGCAAACACTATTTGTCCACTGCTGCTGGATGACTGGGATATCAGTTATCTTGGTTCTGGATTGGATGCAGGGTAGGCCTAACCTTCTCTCATCTGTCCTGTTCTCCCCTCCAAAGGGAGTTTGCAGGAGGAGAGGTGCAGAATTACAGGGAGAGGGATTGGGAGAAGTACTGGGGAGGCTGCCATTCATGACACCAGTGTTCACTAAAATTGAATCTGATACGACTTGAAAATTAAAACTGTGCAGCAGACTGAGGCTGGAGACAGACAGAGATGATCAAGTGCAATTCACTGCCTGAAAGGGCGGCTATCACGTTCCATCGGGACATTCAAACTCCATTCGGATCTGAATGAGGCACACGGGATTCTGTAGATGCTGGAAACCTTCAGCAGCTCACACAAAATGCTGGAGGAACTCAGAAGGTCAGGCAGCATCTATGGAGGGGTTTCTGGCTAAGATCTTTCATCAGGACCCAGATCTGAATTCACTGCGTCAGAACACCCCAGCAAAGGTGCAGTTATAACGGAAAACACTTTCTAAAAGGGAGTCAGACTGCCTGTGTTTAAAGAGAAACATCTCATAAAATTTTGAGTGCTCATCCATCCCTATCTCCAGGTGTGAGTCCGGTTCCCGGTATTCTCTGGGTCTAATTCCAAGTGTGACTCCGGTTCCCATTATTCTCTGGTCTGTCTCCGGGTGTGAGTCCGGTTCCCATTATTCTCTGGTCTGTCTCCGGGTGTGAGTCCGGTTCCCAGTATTCTGTGGGTCTAATTCCGGGTGTGAGTCCGGTTCCCATTATTCCCTGGGTCTAATTCCGGGTGTGAGTCCGGTTCCCATTATTCTCTGGGTCTGTCTCCGGGTGTGAGTCCAGTTCCCAGTATTCTGTGGGTCTAATTCCGGGTGTGAGTCCGGTTCCCATTATTCCCTGGGTCTAATTCCGGGTGTGAGTCCGGTTCCCATTATTCTCTTGGTCTGTCTCCGGGTGTGAGTCCAGTTCCTATTATTCTCTGTGTCTGTCTCCGGGTGTGAGTCCGGTTCCCATTATTCTCTGGGTCTAATTCCCAGTGTGAGTCCGGTTCCCGGTATTCTCTGGGTCTAATTCCGGGTGTGAGTCCGGTTCCCATTATTCTGTGGGTCTAGTTCTGGGTGTGAGTCCGGTTCCCATTATTCTCTGGTCTGTCTCCGGGTGTGAGTCCGGTTCCCATTATTCTGTGGGTCTAGTTCTGGGTGTGAGTCCGGTTCCCATTATTCTCTGGTCTGTCTCCGGGTGTGAGTCTGGTTCCCATTATTCTCTGGGTCCAATTCCGGGTGTGAGTCTGGTTCCCATTATTCTCTTGGTCTGTCTCTGGGTGTGAGTCCGGTTCCCATTATTCTCTGGGTCTATCTCCAGGTGTCAGCCTGGTCCCCGTTATTCTCTGGATGCTTGGTATCTGTACTATCAGATATACCTTTAGTTATACCTTTATCCAGCAACCCTGGGCTTTGTGGTCCTTCTCCATCAATGCCTCTGCAAACGTCTGGAAATTCTGCACTTCAGACTCCTTCCTCTTGTCCATCATCACGTCACCACCCGGCAGGTTGCTCTTCAAACTCTCCAGCTCTTTATTTACTTCTATACCCAGGCATGTCCTCATATTTCCTTTGATTCAG
The DNA here is from genome assembly GCF_030028105.1 of Mobula birostris. Lineage (NCBI taxonomy): Eukaryota > Metazoa > Chordata > Chondrichthyes > Myliobatiformes > Myliobatidae > Mobula > Mobula birostris. The sequence goes on from NC_092394.1 coordinate 41,169,683, forward strand.
GGTCAGGTTCTGTGTAAGTGTGCAGTTGTGAAAGGGTTTTAAACATACAGTATTAAAGGTTCTGAATAAAAGCTGGTTTTATTGTGGTTATTATGAAAGTACAATTATATTCTGAACCATTCCTTCAGCATTCCCTTACTTTTGTTCCCTGGTTACTTATGATCACCAGTTACACAACTTCCCCTGCTTTAAAATATTACTCTCAATTGTCCTTGAAGTTTATAATAAATGCCAGCTGTATTTGCAGTGCTGTTTTTATTATAACCTTTGTATTTGCCTTCAATCACAGAACTTCTTCTGAATCTCCATTCACATCCTTTGCATTGCCTGCACTGGGTAAATGTGCTCACAGACCAATTTACACACAGCCTGCTTTTATAAACTATTAATCACTGTCCAAGGCAAATGGAGCAGTCGTCCTGTTCTTCAGAAGTTCTTCCCAAAAGAAAGTCAAGATCAGTCACTAAACTGGTTTGTTGTTCAATATTTACAGCTACATCTTCAGACTTCCAAGGGCCTGAATGCGTTACTACGTTAGTGAGAGGTTTAGTGTGGAATTAGACATTTAATGTGGCAGTTATCACACAGTTTAAGTCAGGAAGGATTGGTAAGTGTGCAGAGAAGTGGAACAACATCGATTAGGGTGCAGGATGGAGTTGGGAGGTAGCTGGTTTGATCATGAACAGGATTTAGCGTTGGGGGCTAAGCTTGGGATCAAACTGGGCAATTGATTTGTGTCTTTCCAATTGATTTGATGGCAGATGCAAGTTGATGGAATCTGGATGAGGGATTCAAGGTCTTGCTCTTCCTTCAGATGTGACTTAAAACATCTCTTCAGCCTCACGTGTACACATGCACGAACAATTTATTTGACTAGTTCTCTCCATGAGATGATGCAAATCTCAATTCATTGCCGTTGTTTTTCACGTAGAAAGACCTCCCAAGCCAAGCCAGCTTAGACAAGGAATTCCAACCATTTCCAATTTCAATACAACTGAAGATGTTGTGAATTTTAGAATTGTAAGTGCAATTATTTAATCTATTGCTGATGGTTATGACTGTAACCTTTAATAATTATTACAGAGACCTCAGCACTCCAACATAAATCTCCTGCTGCTGCTGTGAGCGATCTGGCATGCAATTCAGAAGGGTTATAAAGCCATGAATTTTCATTTTCCTTGAGATAGTTTTATTTGAAAGCTACATAAATGTTGGAGTTTTATAATATTGCTAGAGGTTATGTGGTGAAGTCTTCAGGAATGGATCCAGCAAGCACTGACAATTCTATGTCATTAGATTTGTATTTCAATAGCTTGAACTTCAGTAATAATGCATTGGTTCGAAACATGTTGAAAAATCTTACATATAAATATGGGTCCAATGTGTATCCAATAAACAGAGGCATATTCCTAATATAGAAATTAATTGGTTCAGTGAAGATTTTTTTAAAGAAATGTTTGTTGGAGCATTACATATAATGGGCAGCGCCTGGGCTCACCTCAGGAGCAATAATTGTTGGTTTAAATTCTACTTCACAGACACTCACACACATAGGCTAACCAGTGCAGTTATGAGGGAGTGCTGTGCTGTCTGTTTTGAATGAGATACCAAACCTTCGCCTGTCTTCTCTCCTGATCTATATAAAAGATCCCATATCACGAGAGGCTTCCAAGTGTCTGCGTCCATTATTTCCTCCAGCTGACACCTAGAACAGAAAGATCATCTGGTTATTTACTTCCTCACTCTATTGTGACTTTGCTGAGTCCATCTGTGGTTCCTCCATCAACGGTGACAACAGCCCTACAGTACTTGATTGGCTGTGGAGTCCCATAGAATACTTGGAGGCCATTCCAGGTGTTAGATGAAAGCAAATGCTTTATTTTTCTTCTTGAATGCTCAATGGTCAGGTTGCTGGAGAATTACATCCTACAGTCTCTCTTTCACAATAAATATTCAGCCATTGGCTAAGACATAATATCAATTGTGTTTGCTCATTAACACAGAGCTGGATAAGTGGACTGAACTGTTCACCTTGATATGCTCCCATTCGATGGTTTCTCCCTCAGTATATCACAAAAACACACCCACACTTGATAGGTGATGACAACCGACAACTCTCGAAAGGTCCAGACAGCTGACAGAGTTAAACAGCGATCATCTTGTGGTGCTGACAGTATCTTGTGTCTGAATCCAGTGATGAAGAGAATAATACAAAACGTATTCAATGAAGCACAAGAACAATAACCTGAGGCTAACCTCTCCAAATGCTCATTAACACAGTGTTTCACAGACAGCTAACTTGTGCTTGGAGAAACCCTGTATTTCATTGTATAAAACCTCTGGTGTCACAGGTCAAGGGTTACAGGCAAGGCGCTGAAATCCATGGAAGGTCGGAGGTGGGAGATGGGAAAGCGACTGATGGGGCACATGGTAGGGGAAAGAGTCATGTTCCAGAGGTGAGGTGAGAGCGACAGCAAGGCAGACTTGACCGAGTGATAAACTCAAATCCATGGGCACCAGTGGCCGGAGTCCATCTTGTTCAGAGGAAGATAGTTTACGTCATAAGATGGCAGTGCGCTTGGTCACAACAGTCTCTCTGGCTCCAATCAATGGCGAAATTTCTTCTCATATTTGTCTTTTCTAAGATTGAAAAACACTGCTGATCATAAAGAACACAAAACCTTCAAGTCTACCTCACTAGCAAGCAGGATTACGAAGATTCTGCACAGTTACGGAGTAATGCGCGAAGTAGACTTTCGCTCTGCGCCACGGTCTACCACGGCTGCTAGGGTAGGCGGCTGTCGGAAGCGGTACGTGAGGGCGCAAAAGCAGGATAAGCACACTGGTATTCAAGTGAGACTGAAGCAGATCCCAGCAGGCCCGTGTTCCCGATGATTCTACTTGCTAACATCCAGGCGCTAGCTAGTAAGCTGGACTTCTTGCATCTGCGGCTGAAGATGAGGGACTGCTGAGCACTCATCCTAACAGAAACATGGCTCCAGGGCACCACTCCAGATTCAGCCATCCAGCTAGAAGGCCTAATCTCCCTTCAGGTGGACAGAAATGCTGCAACCTCTTTCAAGACCCACAGCGGAGGCCTGTGTGTCTCTGTCAGTAAGAGGTGGTGTGTGAACATCTCGGTAGTAACGGCTCACCGTTCACCACCAATGGTTTTTAATGTGGATTGCAAATCCTCCTGTTTACCAAGCGAGTTCATTGCCATTGTGATTATTGCTGTTTACATTAGTAAACAGCTTCCTACGATCATCATGTCAATATTGATGAACGTGTGGGATTGGTGACTGCTACACAGGAAAATGCATTGAAGGCGTTACTGTGATTAAACATGACACTGCCAGGGCCAACCAGAAACCATGGCTGATTCCAGAGATTCCAGCCACAATGGACTCTTTCCACTTCACCTACCCCTCAACCTGGTCCACTGGTGATACCATAGCCTCGGCTCTCCTCTCCGTCCTGTCCAACCTAGAAAGTGATGCTTCATATGCCAGGATGTTGTTCATTGACTTCAGCTCAGTGTTTAACAACATCATCCCTTTGAAGTTGATGGGTAAAATGTCCTCGATAGGACTCAACTCCCCTCTCTGTAAATGGATCCTGGATCCTGATGGGTAAACTGTCCTCAGTGGGACCCAACTCCCCTCTCTGTAAATGAATCCTGGTGGGTAAACTGGACTTGCTGATGGAAAGACCTCAGCCAGTCTGAGTTGGCAGTGAAACCTCGTCCATCAGGCGAGCACTGGTGCCCCCTGAGGGCCTCTCCTGTTCAGATTGATGACTCATGACTGCACTGACAGACCCAGCTCAAACGGTGTAATTTCCGTGAGTGATACAACAGTGGATGGCCTCGTCAGCAAAATAATGAGTCAGCATTGAGAGAGGAAGTAGAGAGGCTTGTCAGTTGCTGTGAGAACAACAATATGTGTCTCAACATGGACAAGACACAAGAGGTGATTGTGGACTTCAGGAGGCTCAGATTGACCACTCTCCGTTGCACGTCAATGTTTCTGCCGTGGAGAGAGTGAGGAACACAAAGTTCCTTAGTGTGCACATAACTGACGATCTAACCTGGACCCACAACATCTCCTCAGTAATCACAACAGCACAGCAATATCTACACTTTCTGAGGAGAATGAGGCATGCAAGTCCCCCTACCCCCATTTTTAACAACTTTCACCAGGACCATCATTGAGAATGTCCTGTCTAGCTACATCATTGTGTGGTGTGGAAGCTGTAAGGCATCAGACAGTAAAAACAGCCGAAAAGACCACTGGGCCTCCCTATTCTCCCCCCCCCCCCCCCACCATTTGTGACATTTACCAGGAGCATTGTAGACAAAGAGCTCGAAGCAGTGTTGAGGATCCCTACCACCCGTCCCACTATCTCTCTGACCCACTACTGTCAGGAAGGAGGCACAGAAGCATCAGGACTGCGACTGTCAGACTGGGTAACAGCTTCTTCCCTTGGGCTGTGAGACAATGGATACCCGGCCACCACTGAGGTCCCGTCACCAGGACAGCGAGCTGTTTACTGTTCGCGGTGCCGTGCACTGCTTGCATTTTAATTATATTTGATTAGCTTATTTATGGTCATGTTTTGTTTAATGTACAGTGTGTGATTTATGTTTTGTGGGTGCACCGTGATCTGGAGGACGGTTGTTTTATTTGGTTGTATATACGTCTGGTCAGATAACTATGAACCTGAACTTGAACTTGAGCTTGTTAGTTACCAATCATCCCATCCCCAGGACGTCCTGCCGGAATTCCCCAGGACGTCCTGCCGGACTTCCCCAGGACGTCCTGCCGGAGTTCCCCAGGACGTCCTGCCGGAATTCCCCAGGACGTCCTGCCGGAGTTCCCCAGGATCCTGTCCTGGACTCTCCTTTCTTTGGCTTCTTCGTCAGTAACTCTCCTTCCACTGTGAGATCAGAAATGGGGACGTTCACTCTTAACTGTACAGCATTCACTTCCAGTACCAACTCCTCAGCAATTCCGTGGCTGCAAACGTGGAGGTTGCAGCAAGGCAAGGGTTAAAACGGTGAGCTAACAGAACAGAGTGCAGACACTTTGTACAACTCTTTCTGTGTGTGGATGATCAGTAAAGTTTCTGGAGTCGAGATAATCTGTGGAGACAGTGTGAAGACATTGCACAGTAATTCAGGCTGATTGTAGCGTTCGAAAGCCCACCTCTCCTTTGTATAGACTTTTTGTTCAAGCCTGGGACCAAGATCACCAAGACAAGATAAAGATGCCAATGAAGGATGCAAGGCACATGCTAAATATTACAGTAACTTTCCTAATTCTAAAGTATTATTGGCTTTTCACAAATATGTTTAATTGGTTACTAACATCTGAAATGTGTATTAAGATTGGCACCTTAAAGATGCAAATGATGGGATTCAGAAGTGTACAAAGTTTCTATTGGAACATCATCTGTATGCAACATCAATGCCTGTATAAAGATGGTATTTGATTGTTCTGACTTCAGAACAGTTTGGTGACTGAGACCAGGCTGTCCTTGTGAACAAGGAAATGAGGAGTGATTGAGGAATGGGTACAAGCTGTCAGAGTCCAGTTTGTCAGTGACGGCAGGTCTTGAGGTAACACTGAGGTGGCCGAACCTTGACTTCATTATGTGGGAGAATGGAGCTGAGCCCCAGAACGGATCAGTCCTAAATCCTTGGAGCTCTTATTTGAGCAAAGGGCTGAGTCTGCTACTGGAATGTAAATTGTCTGCTGTGTGGAGCAGTCCAGGTTCACCATCACATTAGTCACTGGAAGGGTAGCAGTAAAGTGTGATTGAGGAATGAGTACGCATTGTCAGAGTCCAGTTAATCAGCAAAGATACAAGCAACAGGACCTCGACAACCCTCAGACATGGACTAACTTTGTAAATAAACTTCATGCCGCAAAAGTGTCACATAATGCCTATTTTCAACAAAAGCGAGTCTAACCACCCATCCTTGGCATTCCTTGGAATTTCTGTCACTTCTGTCATCAATATCCTGGGATTTACCATTCACCATTGACCAGAAATCTGACTGCATTTAGTTCATGGGTCTGAAGCAAGTGATTTATCTACTGAACTCCCAGGTGTTTCCCACTAGCTAGAAGTTGCAAGTCAGAGCATGAGGGAACATTGCCCGATTGTCTGGATGAGTTCAGCTCTCAAAACCTCAGCACCATCCAGGACAAAGCAGGGCTTTTGCTTCGAGATCGACAAGAGCCGTAGATACAAGATAAAAGGCAGGTCACTGATAACTCATGTGCTTAGAAATTTCTTCTCTCAGGGTGTTGTGAATCTCTGGGCGTTTGAGACAAGATTAGAGATATTTAAGATGGAGATAGATAAATATTTGAAAGATTGAGGAATTGAGGGTTTTGGGGAACTGGCACAGAAGCAAAGTCCAGTGTTGTGTAGATTAGCCATGATCATAACGAAAGTGAGGCAGGTTTGAGGGATCTGGAAACCTACTCCTGCTTCCTACTTACTTGTGCTCTGATGTGATACATTACCAGCCCGAAGAGAGTCCTCATGACTCCTGTTACAAGCTATTTCTATTGCTGGAGGCAAATATCCAACGTGGATATCCAGTCTTCATACATCTCTATTCCCCCACCAGGAGGGACTTAGAGCCCTCCACTTCTGTTTGGAACAAAGATCCACCCAGCTCCCAGTAACACAACTATCTACCGAATGCACACAAAATATGGGAGGAACTGAGCAGGTTGAGCGGAGTCTGTGCAAAGGAATAATTGATGATTTAAGCTGAGACCCTTCATCAGGACCTTATCAGAGTCCCAGTGAAGGGTCTTGACCCAGAATGTTGACTCTTAATGCCTTTCCGTAGATGCTGCCTGACCTGCTTAGTTCATCCAGCATTTTGTGTGTGTTTCTTTGGATATCCAGCAAAAGCAGAAACTCGTGTTTACAGTTATCTACCTGGCAGAATTTGTTCTTACTGTGAACAACTTCTCTTTTGATTATGTAAATCAAAGGTGCAGCAATGAACACTTGCTTGTCTTTCCATTGACCATGTGGAGCTCAGACCTGTTCCGGCCCATTCCTCAACTCTTTCTCTGCTGCATTGGTGACTGCATTGGTGCTGCTTCCTGCACTCATGCAGTGGTGATTAATTTTATCACCTTTCCCACAAACTTCAACCCCTCCCTCACCTCTACTTGTAGGGCACGATGGGGATGGAGCAGATGGTGGGGACTGGGCTGTTTCCAGGGGGTGCAGAAGATGAACCCTTGCAGGAGTCCGTACTAATTAAGGCATTTGTAGATCACTGGGGCTCAACAGATACCATTGGCATAGGAGGTAGAGTCCAGAAAGGGCTTCACCCACCTAAATAGGGAGAAGTTAGTATGGAACCAGGCAGGAAGGAAAACTGGGAAGGGGAATTTAAGCTTTTGTGCAGCTGTTGGAATGGATTTCTTACCTGTTCAACCAGAGGTACTGAAGTCCCCCACCCTATTCATTGTGAACTGGGGAGGTGAGATGTATCTGTTGATGGTGTTGTGCTGGTGTCTAATTGGACATGTGAGAAATGTCTGCATGTTGGAATAGTAGATTCTGGATTAACAGATATCATCACTGTCACTTTCATTATCCACTCAGAAATTGTCAGTACTGAATCCCTTAGAAAATCTGACTGCTCTGTGCTCTCAGTTCACAAGGTATTACTGATCACAAGTTGAAATTAAGTTTCTGAAAGCTTTGTGCTTTACAGCCAGATATCAGTAACAACATTTTCACCCGAGTGATTCAATTTCAGATACTATCCCCTGTTCAACACACACACAATGCAGCAGGTCAGGTCAGCATCTATGAAAATGAGTAAAGAGTCGACGTTTCAGACTGAGTCCCTTCATTAAGACTGGAAAGGAAGGGGGGAGATTGCAGAATTAAAAGGTGGGGGAGGGGAAGGGGGACAAGCTAGAAGAGAATAGGTGGAGCCCGATGGGTAGGAAAGATAATGAGCAGGAGAAGGAGGAATCTGATAGGCGAGGAGAATGGATAAGCAGGTGAGAAGGGGTAAGAGGTCAGAGTGGGCAATAGAAGAAGAGGGAAGGGGGAGGAGAAATCGATGTTCAAGCCATCGGGTTGGAGGCTACCTAGACGGAATATGAGGTGGCCTCATTGTGGCAGGAGAAGAGGCCATGGATGGAACTGATGGAACGGGAATGGGGGTAGGAATTAAAATGTTTGGCTACTGTGAAACTCTGCTTTTGGCTGATGAAGCAGAAATGCTCGACAAGCGGTCCCTGGTGCTCACCAACAGAGAGGAGCCTCGTCGGGAGCACCAGACACAATGGACAACCCTTACAGATTCACAGGTGAAGTGTGACCTCACCTGGAAGGACTGTTTGGGGACATGAATGCTGGTGAGGGACTGGGCATTTCTCTCACTTGAAAGGATAAGTGCCAGGAGGGAGATTAGTGGGGAGGGACGAATGGACAAGGAAATCATGGAGGGAGCATTCCCTGTGGAAAGCAGAGAGTGGGGTGGGGAAGTAAAGATGTGTTTGGTGACAGGATACTGTTGAAGATGGCAGAAGATGCAGAGAATCATGTATTGGATGTGGAGGCTCATGAGGTGGCAGATGAGTTCCCTGTTAAGGCCGTGGGAAGAAGGGGTGAGTGTGGATGCCCAGAAAATGGAGGAGATACAGATGAGGCCAGCATCAGTGGTGGAGGAAGGGAAGTCCTGTTCTTTGAAGAAGTAAGATATCTCTGATGGGAAAGGAAAACCTCATCTTGGAACAGTTGCAATGGAGATGAAGGAACTGAGAAAAGGCAATAGCATTTTGACAGAAGACAAGATTGGAAGAGGGATAGTCAATATAGCTAAGGGAATCAGTAGGTTTTTAAAAGATGTCAGTGGATAGTTTGTCACCAGAGATGACAGAGATCAAGAAAGGGGAGAGAGGTGTCAGAGATAGACAAAGTGAATTTAAGGGCAGGGTGGAAGTTGGAGGCAAAGTGGATGAAATTGATGAGCTCAGCATGGGTGTATGAAGCAACACTGATACAGATGTCAATGTAGACCGGAAAAGGTGGGGACCATTACCAGGGAAGGGTTGGAACATGGACTGATCCACATAGCCAATGAAAAGGCAGGCATAGCTGGGACCTACATGTGCCCATGGCTACTACTTGAGTTTGAATGACACCTTCCCATGTGTAAAGATCTGGCACCTCGAACTCAGCATTGTCCCACTGATACAGACGCGCCACCTGGTGCTGTGTGAAGGACACCAGGAGAGCCCACTGCAAAGCGAGTCCCAGGTTGTATAAATGTTCAATCCCAGACAGAGATAGGCTGTTTGACCTCAGCTGGAGTGTTAGTGCTGTTTACCACAAGTCTTGTGAGAACAGGGCTGAGACGACATAGTCAAATTCAGGTATTTTGCTGTCGTCATTGGCTCGTGTCACAGTGAACGTACTGGAGTGCTGTCAGCCCTGAGGGTTTAGTCACACCTCAGGGGATAAAATCGGAGCCAAGAATTCATCTCCAGAGAACGTACAGTGAAGTTGAAATGGGTGAGGAACCCCATCACTCTGCTCTGCGGTCAGATTCATCACGGCCTGCTCACTCTCTCTTCTCCTGCCTACCAACGGGCAAACAACACAACAGCCTGAAAACATGTACCTCCAGGCTGAAGGATAGCTTTTACCCGCTGTTATCAGTCTGTTGAATGTCCATTGGAATGAAAAGATGGACTCCTGACCTCATATTCTAAGCTGTCATGGACTTGACATTATTGTCTCCCTACAATACACTTTCTCCGTAACTGTAACACTTTATTCTGCAGTTTGTTAATGCTTTCCCCTTGTATTCCCTCGCTGTATTGAAATGTGGAAATGATCTGCATGATAGTATGTTGTATCACGCAAAATAAAGTGTTTCACTGTGTCTCAGTACAAGTGACAATAATAAACCTGTGGACTGATTTCTGTCTGAAATTAGATTAGATTATGAAGACACACAGTCCTCTTTCATTGTCATTTAGTAATGCATGCATTAAGAAATGACACAATATTTCCTCCGGTGTGATATCACAAAACACAGGACAGACCATGACTGAAAAAACTGACAAAACCACATAACTATAACATATAGTTACAACAGTGCAACAATACCATAACTTGATGAAGAAGTCCATGAGCACAGTAAAAGTTCAAAGTCTCTCAGATGTCCCATATCTCACACAGACGGGTGAAGGAAGAAAAACTCTCCCTGCCATACCCGACCACAGTCCAACTCTGAGTCATCCGAAAACTTCGAGCTCTGATCAGCTCTCCGACACCAAGTACTGAGCGCCATCTCTATCAGAACGATTCGACCTCCATCTCGGTCGTCAACAGCAGGCAAAGCCGGGGATTTTGAGGTCTTCCCTCCGAAAGATTCCCGACCGCGCCGTAACGACAGCAGTGAACGAGCGCTTCAGAAATTTTTCCAGATGTTCCTCTGTGCTTTCACATCCATCTCCATCAAATGAGAATTGTCCATGGCCCCTACTTAACGGATACAATATCATTTTTCACCAGAGGGCTGCGCACGCACATTGTGCTGCTTTCTCTCCTCCCGCCTTCACATGTACATCACACGGAGAGAAAGAGAGTCATCTATCTGAAATTCATAACTACATCATGGGAGAGAGAGAGAATCATTTATCTGAAACTCACGTGCACATCACGTGGAGAGAGAGGATCATTTATCTGAAGTTCATATGTACATCACGGGAGAGAGTGGGTCATTTGTCTCACTGGCTTTACGTTGGTGCACAATCATTTCGGAGTCCTCCAGTTGGATATAACCTGTGCTGACTGACATGATGTATTCTCGTACAGAGCTTCCTGCTACCACCAACACTGGAATTCATTGACAAGGTTGGCTGGCTTCTCAGTCAACAGGGCAAATGAGCTACTGGTGGAGACCAGAAGGAGCTGCTGCTCATCTTGAGGTCAGGTAACCCTCCAAGTCTGGCACTGGCCGAAGAAGATCAACTCAAAGAATGACATCCCCTGGACCTGCTCCTAGTGAAGATTAAGGTCAGTGAATGTGCCATCAAATCCCAGTTCCCAATAACACCAACTAGCTACAGCCTTCTCCGTCACTCAATCAACAGTGACATTTGGAAACTATCGCCTCTACCTAACGTTCCGATGCACCGCTGCTCCAAGAATTCCCATTTAACATGCATTTAGTGGCCACTTTATTAGGAACACCTATACTCCTGCTCGTTTATGCAGATACCTAATTAGCCAATTATGTGGCAGCAACTCAATGCATAAAAGCATGTAGTCATGGTCAGGAGGTTCAGTTGTATTTCAGACCAAACATCAGAATGGGAAAGACATGTCATCTTTGATCGTGGAATGATTGTTGGTACCAGTTTGGGGTGGTTTGAGTATCTCAGAAACTGCTGAGATTTTCATGTACAACAGTCTCTGGAGTTTGCAGAGAACGGTGAAGAAAGCGAGTAAGAATTGGAGAGTGGAAGTGCTGTGGGTGAGAGCATCCTGTCGATAAGAGAGGTCAGGGGAGAATGATCAGACTGATTCAAGCTGACAGGAAGGCGAGAGTAACTCAGATAACCACGCAGTACAACAGTGGGGTGCAGAAGAGCGAGTCTAAACACACAGCATGCTGAACCCTGAATTGGATGTGTTATACCAGCAGAAGACCACAAATATACACTCAGTGGCCACTTTATTAGGTACAGGAGGTGCACCATGACACATTGTCAAAGTGTGGGTGTCACTCTCCCTTCCCTCCCGCAGGAGAAGACAAAGTAAAATCTATCATCAGAGCAGCAGGCCCACAGGGAACGTGGTTCAGTGGTCATTACCGGCGACGACAGTGAATCTCTGAAATGACCTCCTCCGCCAGGTCGTGGAAGCTGGGTCATTAGAAGTATTTAATGTGGAGGTGGATAACTATTTGAAAGCTTGAGGAGTCAACGGGTGTGGAGAAATAGGATAAAAGAAGAGTTGAAGCCAACAGAGATCAGCCATGATCATATTAAACGGTGAGGTAGGCTTGAAGGATCTAATGGTTTATATTCTGTGTTCGTGTGAGTCCGTGGTGAAGGCACAAAGAGAACCAAAGGTGGCGACGTGTTTACACCAAAGCTCAGCCCAGTATTCCACCTCCCACCCACTCTGTATTCTTGTCTGAGTTACAGGCTGCGGGTTGAATACATTTGCCATTTGTGCTCGACCAGATCAAAGCACTCGGTTGGGTCCAGGGAGATGACCGAACAGTCAGCAGCAGTGGGAAGGCATGATGGAGTGTCACGGAACTGGGAAAGATTTCTCTTTGATTTTATTTAGTCATCATGTGAGCACATTTCTGCAAATATCAGCATTTAATGTTCATCTCCAACTGTCCTTGCAAAGCACACGTTAACTTACTGATCATAATGCAGGAGGCTATTTGGCCCACTGTGTCTATGCCAGCCTCCAGCAGTGCAATCCCATTAATCTCATTTCCTCTCGTTATTTCCCTGTAAACCTGCAGGTTAATTAATCTCACATGGCATCGATTCCCATTTGATCCTTTCTCCACCGGCCAGCACCCGACAGTTAAACCAACAGCAGAACTTTGGGATGCTGCAAGAAACTGGAGCATGTGGAAGAAACCCACAGAGAGAGAGAGAGAACGTGCAAACTCCACAGAGACAGCAGCAGTGGTCAGGACTGAACCGGGTCACCAGTGGCCGTATCACGTCTCTCACTGTGGAGAGAGAGAGGAGTGGACAGGACTGAACCGGGTCACCGGTGGCCGTATCACGTCTCTCACTGTGGAGAGAGAGAGGAGTGGACAGGACTGAACCGGGTCACCGGTGGCCGTATCACGTCTCTCACTGTGGAGAGAGAGAGGAGTGGACAGGACTGAACCGGGTCACCGGTGGCCGTATCACGTCTCTCACTGTGGAGAGAGAGGAGTGGTCAGGACTGAACCGGGCGACCCGTGGCCGTATCACGTCTCTCACTGTGGAGAGAGAGGAGTGGACAGGACTGAACCGGGCGACCCGTGGCCGTATCACGTCTCTCACTGTGGAGAGAGAGGAGTGGACAGGACTGAACCGGGCGACCGGTGGCCGTATCACGTCTCTCACTGTGGAGAGAGAGAGAGGAGTGGACAGGACTGAACCGGGTCACTGGTGGCCGTATCACGTCTCTCACTGTGGAGAGAGAGAGGAGTGGACAGGACTGAACCGGGCGACCGGTGGCCGTATCACGTCTCTCACTGTGGAGAGAGAGAGGAGTGGTCAGGACTGAACCGGGCGACCGGTGGCCGTATCACGTCTCTCACTGTGGAGAGAGAGGAGTGGACAGGACTGAACCGGGCGACCGGTGGCCGTATCACGTCTCTCACTGTGGAGAGAGAGAGGAGTGGTCAGGACTGAACCGGATGACTGGTGGCCGTATCACGTCTCTCACTGTGGAGAGAGAGGAGTGGTCAGGACTGAACCGGGTCACTGGTGGCCGTATCACGTCTCTCACTGTGGAGAGAGAGAGGAGTGGACAGGACTGAACCGGGTCACCGGTGGCCATATCACGTCTCTCACTGTGGAGAGAGAGGAGTGGTCAGGACTGAACCGGGTCACCGGTGGCCATATCAGGTCTCTCACTGTGGAGAGAGAGCAGTGGACGGGACTGATCCGGGTGACCGGTGGCCGTATCACGTCTCTCACTGCGCCACCCCACGCTGCCCGAGCTGATGCTCTGCCACTTTGACGGAATTCTATTAAAATACCTTCACGACTCACAGAAACAACTGCTAGCAAATCAGCACTCATGGATACAGAGTAACTGGCCTGGTGGAGCTTAATGTCACAGTGACGTTGCTAAAGATTTAATAGCCAACACTACACTAGTGAGGGTGAAGCCTGTCACCTCAGCCATAATGCAGCATACAATGGAACAGTCAGAAGTGAGTCAAATCCAACGTGCAAGCTGCCGTTCTGCAATGGAAGGAGTCAGTCAGTTCAATTTCCCTCCTTTATGCAAGCGAATGAGAAACTAATTGATTTGGACTACACTGCCGTCTCTGTGTGTTTGAGACCACTGGCTGGGGGAGGCTTTTACTCAGCATCAAACATCCTCGCAAACTTATCTAATCTTGCTGCTGAAAATTACATCTCAAGCCAATTAAATTCACATCAGTCAGGATGTGATCTGTTGGGAGTAGGGTTAATCCCGGAGGTTGAAACACGTATCGATGACGTTCTCCATTCTGTCATTGTCGGTAAATCCTGTCTAACCTGCCTGCCGTGTTGAGTGAAGGGGTAGAGTGAAGGCAGATTAGACTCTACACTATGATTCGTCAGATCCACATCACTAAACCGTCTCAGAATTGTATTTTATATCATTACATGATGCTTTTCAGTCCTTGTCTTACTCCCAAGCACTGGTTTATATTAACCATAAACAGTCCTGTATCAGGGAGACATTGAGCTGAAGGGGAAAGGGAGTTTGATTTAATAAATAACAACATTACAAGCAGCATTTTAAGGTGGAAGTTTTCTCCTTCACCAGCTGGTCTGACTAGTGATCAGCTCTCTCCGAAACCTGGTGACCATCCGTTCACAATGAACAATCTGCTGGAAAAACTCGGTGGATCGAGCAGCATCTGCGGGGGGGAAGGTGTTGTTGAATTTCTGTCCAAACTATCCTGATGCAGGGCTTTGAATCCAAATGTCGACAATTCCTTTCCTCACACAGATGCTAATTGACCTGTTGGGTTCCTCCAGCAGATTGTTCGTCGTTCCAGTTCAGTTTTTGTTTATTGTCATTTAGAAATGCATGCATTAAAAAAATGATACAACATTCCTCCAGAATAATATCACAAGAAAACACAGGACAAACCAAGACTAAAACTAACAAAACCACATAATTATAACATATAGTTACAACAGTGCAAAGCAATGCCATAATTTGATAAAGAGCAGACCATGTAAAAGAAGTCTCAAAGTCCCGATAGACTCATCAGCCCACGCAGGCGGCAGAAGAGACAAAACTCTCCCCGCCATGAACCTCCAAGCGCCGCCAAATGGCCGATGCAGCACCATTGGAAGCACCCGACCGCAGCAGACTCTGAGTCCGTCTGAAAACTTCGAGTCTCCGACCAGCCCTTCCGACACAGCCTCTCCGAGCACCATCCTCTGCCGAGCGCTTTGACCCCGCCCCGGCCGCCGAGCAACAAGCAAAGCCGAGGACTCGGGGCCTTCACCTCCGGAGATTCTGGACCAAACCTGATTCCAGATTTCAGCATCTGTGTCTTGTGTCTCTATTGAACGTCCTTTCATCCTCCTTTTTCACCGTATTCCCCCAACTGCCCACCGCACTTCCTGTCCTCGTTGAATCTGCTGAGAACTTTCATCAACCACCTTCGCACTGTCCACGAAAAGCAGGATTTCCCAGCGGCTGACCATTTATATTCCACTGGCCATTGTCATTGCGGCATATCAGTCCACGGTCCCCTCCACACCCACAATGAGGCCTCTCTCGGGTTAGAGTACCAGTGTTCATATTCACAACGAGGCCACTCTCGGGTGAGAGTATCAGTGTTCATATTCACAATGAGGCCTCTCTCGGGTTAGAGTATCAGTGTTCATATTCACAACGAGGCCACTCTCGGGTGACAGTATCAGTGTTCATATTCACAATGAGGCCTCTCTCGGGTTAGAGTACCAGTGTTCATATTCACAACGAGGCCACTCTCGGGTTAGAGTATCAGTGTTCATATTCACAATGAGGCCTCTCTCGGGTTAGAGTATCAGTGTTCATATTCACAACGAGGCCACTCTCGGGTGACAGTATCAGTGTTCATATTCACAATGAGGCCTCTCTTGGGTGAGAGTATCAGTGTTCATATTCACAATGAGGCCTCTCTCGGGTTAGAGTATCAGTGTTCATATTCACAACGAGGCCACCCTCGGGTTAGAGTATCAGTGTTCATATTCACAACGAGGCCACTCTCGGGTTAGAGTATCAGTGTTCATATTCTGTCTGGGCAGCCTCCAGCCTACTGTAACGGTTCGATTTCTCTAACCTCCGGTAATTTCTCCACCCTCCCACGCACAGACTCTTTTCCATTTCCCATTCTGGCTTTCCTCTTCCCTTTTTTCTTCTCCTCACCTGCCTACCACCTCTTCTTTGATGCCCTTCCTCCTACCTTCTCTCCTATTGTCCACTCTCCTCTCCTATCGGAATCCTTCCTCTTCAGCCCTCTACCTTTTCCATCCTTCACCTCCCAGCTTCTCGCTTAACCTCTCCTCCCCCCCACCCCCGACCTACCTTCCCCCTGTTCCTGGGAGTCAGCATCTCGGAAGATCTATCCTGGGCCCGATATATGATACAATTATGAAGAAGGCATGCTGGCAACTATATTTGATTCAGAGTTTGAGGAGGTTTGGTGTGTCACCAAAGACGCTCGCAAATCTCTGCAGATTTACCGTGTAGGGTGTGTAATCACACACGTGAGAATTCCAGACCACTAGGGTTTCGTTGTATTTGTATTTAACTTTCTTCCCTTTTCTTTCAGTCTTGTCAAGTCTTGATTGAAACACAGTGACGACAACACCTCCTGCTCAAGTTAGTCCACGTTCTGGGTAAGAAGGTGAGTGACGTTGTTAAAGGAGCGGTATTGATTTAGCTCTAGGTTACTGCTTTCGAGCCCCAGTCATAGCGTCAGCTTCTGGTTAGCTTGAGAGATTTTAGCGAGTCATCTTGTTGGCAGAGTGTTTATTATTTTTCTTTGTTCTGTACAATTCTTATTAAAACTCAGTGAAATGTTCATTCCAGGTCTGTGACTCTGCACCCGGACCGTCATCAAACTCCTGTCAGCAAGACTTGACCATCAAAATGGACCCAATGGAGAGAGAGCAGCGGAAATTGGAGCTGGACCTCATTGGTCAGGTGGGGAGAACTCCCACAACACAACAACTGCTCTCACAGTGACAATCCCAGTCCAAGCTGAACCCCGCTGGTCAGGTAGAGAAGTTAAAGTCAGTGGAGCCTGGTTTGGCAGAAATGGCTCTCACAGTTTGACAAGATTGTCTGAGTGATGAGCCTAGTCCAAGCTGAATTCCGTTGGTCAGGTGGGGGAGAACTCCCACAACACAACAACTACTCTCACAGGGACAATCCCAGTCCAAGCTGAACCCCGCTGGTCAGGTAGAGAAGTTAAAGTCAGTGGAGCCTGGTTTGGCAGAAATGGCTCTCACAGTTTGACAAGATTGTCTGAGTGATGAGCCTAGTCCAAGCTGAATTCCGTTGGTCAGGTGGGGGAGAACTCCCACAACACAACAACTACTCTCACAGGGACAATCCCAGTCCAAGCTGACTTCCGTTGGTCAGGTGGAGAAGTTAAAGTCAGTGAGGCTGGTTTGGCAGAAATGGCTCTCACAACAGAACTACTCTCACAGTGGCAATCCCAGTCCAGGCTGGAAGAACAGGCATCAGTGCTCACAATGATGGTTCAGCAACTGTCAACAAACAACTTCAATCAGATGGCAGCAGTTACTGTTCTCACTCTAAGTAAGAACTGGAATTTCATGGTAAACAAGGTGGGAGAGCAGAAACCTGATTGGACGAGGACTAACCAATCAGGAGGGATGGACTACAGGGGTAGAACTACCATTGGACTAGACAGACCCAGGCATCATCCCTGAAGAAGATGGCAGAGTTTGTCATCGAAATGTTGGTCATAATCAATACCTGTACCCAGCTGGAATGCCGGGAAGTGTTTATTCATCAGCAGGAAGGCACTAGATCCTTTTTCGGTTCTGAATGTTACTTGTTTATTTTCATCGTTTGCACATTGGGTGTCCGACGATCTCTTTTTAAGTGGGTTCTATTGCATTTCTTTAGTTTGTGGCTGTAAGGAGACAAATCTCAAGGTTGTACATAGTATAGATATTTTGATAATAAATATACTTTGAACCCTTTCATTCCTGAGATTGTTTTTGTAAACCTCCTCTGGATCCTCTCCAATACCATCACATCCTTTCATAGATACGGGGCCCAAAACAGCTCACGATACTCCACGTGTGATCTGATCAATGCCTTATAAAGCCTCAGCATTGCATCCTTGCTTTTATATTCTAGTCGTCCCGAAATCGATGCTAACATTGCCTTTGCACTCCTCACCACAGACTCAACCTGCAAGTTAACCTTTCAGGAACAACAGAGCTCAGCTTACACTCTCTCACATCACCCATACTGACTGCTTTGACAATTACTTCTTACCTTAAATGCACCACTCTCATCAGGCTTAGTTACGTGCTGCCTTGATACCATCACCCGCTTTGGAGACAGGATCCAGATTGGAAGAAAACCAATTCCTACTGCTCTTTAAGTATTCAGTCTATTGGAAGGTATGTTACCCAATCCTTCAGTTGAAACAATGTGAGATGAGGAATGTGTTTAAAAGCATTTATTGGCTCTGTATATTTCCACCACAGAGAAAGAAAATCAATAAGAGATAGATACCGGAGTCCAGGGAGACTGCCGATGAGACCCTGATGAAAGAAGCACCAATAAAACAAAAGGAATGTTTTGTGTGGAGACACGAACAGCCAATGTTTCCAACCAGAGAACTGTTGACGGAACTGATGGAAGGTAAAAGGGAGAATTTAACCCTCCCACCCCAAAAAAACACGTGGTTTTAAGCTGTGCAGCATTCTTATGAGCAACAGGTATGAATCAGGCTTCATCTGGTCAGCTAACCCAGTAAATCTGTTGCTGATTGATCTCAAAGTTCAAAGTAAATTTATTATCTGAGTGAGTATATGCCTGCATATAATAAGGAGATTCATTTTCTTACAGGCATTTACAGGAAAAATGAAATAAAATAGAACTTAATGAAAATCTCCACCCTTCCCTGAAATGGCCACTGTCCAATGACACATTAGTGAGATGATCTGTGCTGGGTCCGTGGGTAGTTTTATTGATGGTTCTGCTATCTGGAAAGTCAGTAACACTTGACATCCAAGGGACTGAGCACTGCTGAAGAGATATAATGTTCTCTGTTTTTCATCATTAGGACAGCACAGTGACACAGTTATCAGTGACCCAAGCTCAGTCCCATCCTTCTGCGCTCCCCTGTGGAGTGACACTCTCCCTGTGGAGTGACACTCTCTCTGTGGTGTGACACTCTCTCTATGGAGCGACATTCTCTCTGTGGAGTGACAGTCTCTCTGTGGAGTGACACTCTCCCTGTGGAGTGACACTCTCTCTGTGGAGTGACACTCTCCCTGTGGAGTGACACTCTCTCTCTGTGGAGTGACACTCTCCCTGTGGAGTGACACTCTCTCCCTGTGGAGTGACACTCTCTCTGTGGTGTGACACTCTCTCTCTGTGGGAGTGACACTCTCCCTGTGGAGTGACACTCTCCCTGTGGAGTGACACTCTCTCTGTGGAGGTACACTCTCTGTGTGGAGTAAAACTCTCCCAATGGAGCGACACTCTCTGTGTGAAGTGACACTCTCCCTGTGGAGTGACACTCTCTCTGTGGAGTGAAACTCTCCCTGTGGAGTGACACTCTCCCTTGTGACTGTGCATGATCTTTCCAGCTGCTCTCGGTTCCTTCCACTTCCAAAGACGGGCGCGTTGGGAATTTAGCTGGCGGCTGGGAGTTGCCTCTGGAATACAGGTGAGTGGTAGAGCCTGAGGAGGGCTGATGGAGAATGAAGTGGATTAGGGTTGGATCAAAATAACTTGATGTCTGATTGTTGGCACAGACTTGATGGGCTGAAGGGCTGATTCTGTGCTGTTTGACTGCAAGAATCGACAGCAATCTCTTCTTCCCAGAAATAAGTCTAGTGAACATCGAACATCAGATATAAAACACAGAAGAGTACAGCACCGTATCGCTCCTTCACCCCATAGTGTGGTGTCAAACCTTTTACCTACTCTACGGTCAATCCAATCCTTACCCCCCACATAGTCCTCTATTTTTCTTTCATTCAGGTGCCTAAAAGAGTACCTTATATGTCACTATTATGTCTGCCTCTCCCAGCACCCCTGAGTGCGTTCTACACACTTACCACTCTCTGTGTTTAGAGCACCCCCTCTGATTCCCCCTACACTTTCCTCGAATCACCTTCATATTGAGCCCCTCATATTAGTCATTGTCACCCTGTCCACTCTATCTATTTCTCTTTTCATCTTATACACTGCTATCAAGTCACCTCTCATTTTCCTTTATTTCAAAGAGAAAAGCCGCAATGAATTCCCCCAGGCAACTGTATGTTTTGGTCAAGAGATCAGAACTCCTGGTGTGGTGCCCCCAGGGTCATTGTTGATGCAGGGTGTGGACCCAAAACGTCCCCCGTCAGCTGCAGCTCGAACTGCCAAGTTCCACCAGCACATTGTTTATTGCTCAGACTTTGACACCTGCTGCCTCTTGTATCTTCACACAATTGTAGGAAGACTTCTCTGCTGCTATCCTGAAGTTATTTGGTAATGACATCAAAGATATTACTTTTCCTTCACATGCTTGTCCTGGTCTGACATTTTGTAGAACTTGGACAAGGACACTCAGGTTTTACTAGAATGCTGTATTTCCCCCGCCTCTCTGCACTAAATATTCTGCTTCTGTAAATTCCTATTGAAGTAGATAACTTTGCACATTATCCTGCATTTGGCATGTTCTTGGCCATTCTACGCTCCCTATGCAATCTCATATCGTTCTTCTCTGCTTGGCTTTGCATCACTGGGAAACCTGGATAAATTATACTTGGTCCCTTAATCTGAGCAATTGTACTTGAATGAAATAAAACACTGTTCCCAGAGGCATCTAATTAGACTGAGCCATCCGGAAAATAAGCTTTCTATTCCTCCTCTCTCTTCTCTGAGCTCTGCTTTAGTCGTTTAACCTTTTGTATGGCAGTGTTTCGAGTACTGCTAACCCACTGCCAACACCCCTCTTCTGTTCCATGCAAGTTACAGCTTCAAAAACTCAATTAACTTGGTCAAACATAATTTCACTTATGTGTTACTCCTGTTCAATCATGACTTTTGAAGTATTTATGACCACAGACGGCTATGGAGGCCAAGTCATTGGGTACATTGAAAGCAGAAGTTGACAGGTTCTTGTTCAGAAAGACTGTGAAAGGTTACGTGGAGAAGGAAGGAGAATGGGTTTGAGAGGGTAATAAATCAGCCATGATGGAATGGCAGAACAGACTCGATGGGCTAAATGGCCTAATTCTGCTCCTATGTTGTATGGTCAGCGGGCTTTATCGCTAATTGATCCCAGTATCTTACACTCAATGGGGAATATTAGTTTTCCACTAACAGACATTGCGCTGAGACATATAGATCTTAGAAAAGCCATTTACTTGTTTTTCCTTGTAACTCTCTTCATAGATGCTGCCCGACCTTCTCAGTATTTGCAGCATTTTTTATTTTTATTTCAGATTTCCAGCATCTGCATTACTTTGACGTCTGACTTTGGTTTACGGTCAGGATGAGAAACAGTTTCTTCCCCAGGACATTAGGCTTCTGAATTCCCTGCTGCATCGTATTCGAAGTGTCACTGGCTGATCTGTTCCGTACCTTACAACGTTTAATGTTAATGCGCTTTAGTTTGTTATTTATGTGCGATTCGTCTGTAGATTTTATCCTTGCCTTCAGAAGTTATGGTGTGTTATGTGTGTTATGTGCACTACTGTGTTTTACCCCCTGGTTCGGAGAAACGTTGTCTTGTTTCTACATACGTTATATGGTTCTATATGTTATATACATGTATATAGTTAAATGACAGTAAACTTGACTTCTCTCATTGCTTTCTTGTGTTCTTGAAATGAAGGGTGATGAATACCTTCCGGATCATTCTGCAGCTGGAGGGTGTGAGGGATCAAGATGACACTCGGAGCCTCTTGGTTTAAAAGCCGGGAAGTGAGCTTTCAGACACAGGGATTTATCTGCTCTCAGTCCCGTTCATTTATCCAGGAATTTTATTTTACTGATCATACTTACTCTGTTTTGTTCCGTTTATTTATCAACCTTTATCACTCTGAAATGTCTATTGCATTTTCTATTCTGGAGATAAATCTAAAGTCTTGATCAAATGTCTTTGCATTGTCCACATTCCCAAATATATTGTTACCCATATTTGCCTGTAAGGTATCCAGATTTACTTGTAATAAAGTGTTTTTTCAATGTGCTGCTTCAGCCTTCTACAACCTTGTTTAATGTCTAATCATATTCTGATTTATCATTAATATTTTTCCATCCTTTTAGAGTCCTGGAGATGACTCATATATTCCTGCTGTGGAGCTCGGAGGATAGGGAACCTGTTCCGAGCCATGAGCCTTGGATGAGGGGACAGCGGCTTCAAGCTAGAAGCTGAACTGTTCTGGCTCTGCTCAGCAGGGAAACAGGGCTGTGAGATACGGGAGTCGAAATTGGCCCATGGTTCGATTGTGGCTGATTTTTTTCTCAACCAGATTCTCCTGCCTTCTCCTGCAATCCTTCACTCCTTTACCAATCAAGAACATAACAGACTCTGCCTGAGACACTCCCAGCTCCTGAGCCTCGACAGCCCTCCATGGCAATGAATTCCACAGCTCCATCACCCTGTGGTTTGAAGAAGGAAGTAGAGCGAAAGTGGGAAGGTTGGAAGTTGGAGGAAGAGAAGAGGGGCTGTGGAGGGCAGGTGAAGAGGGGGAGCAAGAACAGGGAATTAGAGATGAGAAACAAAGAGCTTGGGAGAAGAGGATCAAAGGGATCAGGAGAAGGAACCCAGTGGGAGGAAGGGAGTGAAAGAGGGGAATCTGAGCGAGAGGATAGTCTGGGAGTGATCAGAGTCTTCACACAGGTCCATTAACACCAACCACTAGGAGTGATCGGAGTGTATCTTCACACAGGACCATCTACACCAAACACTAGGAGTGATCGGAGTCTTCACACAGGACCATCTACACCAACCACTGCCCTGGAATCAGGGTTCCATCATTTTCAAAGTTAGTTTTCCATATTTTTAATTGAACAGATCAGGGTTTTCATTTGTCTTCCTGCTGACCACTGTGTACAAGCTTTTGTTCTCTCTCATGCACCAAACTGAATCCCACATGATCTCATCTCCCACTGACAAAGTACTGAAGGCAGCTGAAGTTCCATGCAGTCCACCAGAGTGTCAGTTTAACTCATGGTGATTCAGTCACTGAATCTTTGAAAGATATCCAGTCGATGTTATTATTCACCAGGATCAGAGAAGGACATCTCTAACATCAAACATAAGACAGGTCACGAGGAGGTTGTGAGCCATTGTTTCAGATCCCTGCACTGGAATGGTGAAGAATCCCTGTGGAATGTCTACTTGTCAAAAAGTTATGAACCAGTTCTTTAAATATTGCCTGATTATTCATCATGACAAAGATATTCATTAATTCTGTCTCACTGTAATACTAGATCTCGAATAACTTGTTCCCAATTCAGTTTGCTGACTTACTGATATAAAAATAATTTTTAACGGGTTCTCCACACAATGACAGAACAATTGGTTAGTGCAGCTTCTCTGAATATTGAATTATTGCTTGGGCTTCTGATGTCAGTCTGTCTCAATACCGTCATCGCGAGTGGGGCAGCAGCATTTGCTCCCACAAGTATTTTCTGCTTTTCTTAGCTCAGTCCAAATGTATTATGGAATCATGGAGAGGTACAGTGTGAAATCAGGCCCTTCAGCCCATCAAATTCATGTCAACTACCAACACCCACCTACGGCGAATCGTATTCCCCTCTATTTTATTCTCTAAAATTTCCCACCAACTTCACACAGTTTTTCCAGTCACCTACGCACAGTTTACAGCGGCCAATTAATCTGTCAACCCTCTGTGTCCCTAGTTTCCAAAATATTTTGGAATTCCTATAAATGTTGTCTCATGGCACGGTGTTCATCTTACTGTGATCAAATTTGTGTGGAGGACCTTTCCACATGAATTATTTACATCAGGGTGTCCGTGCCCTGGTTGGACATACAAAGGCAGATCTTCATAGCACACTCACTTCAGCAGTAATTAAGGGGGCCTTGCTCAGTAAGGCCCACGTCATGGGAACCCGCTTCAGGCAGGTCCCTTTAAATCACATAACTGTGAGGTTCCTCACACCTCAGCAATAAGGGACTGGGATGTGAGAGGGGATTATTGGTGCAGGTAGGGGCTGTTGTCAGGAGTGGTACTCATTCTGTCTCAGCAAGAAAGATTCCGATGGCTCTGGTAGACAGTGAGAGAACCTCAGTGAGCTCAGAGGACAGCAAGAAGCAGAGTGTGTATGCAGCTGGGCTTAGAAAGCTGGGCCCGTTGTGCTCTGGGAAATGGACAAGGTGATTCATCTGGAACCTAATTGCAAACTCCTCCTTCTGAGCTGGATTAGAATGTTAGGGAAACTACATGGGGAATGGACGACCTGTGTGAGACAAATGGTTTACATTTAAATAGCAGGAACATGAATTGGGGTGGGCCATTGGAATCTAACTCCTCCTTCCTTCCTCCACACTTCCACCTCCCTCCAGTTACCCTTCCTCCTTTCTCATCATTGATCCTTCCCTTTTTCTCTGACCTTCCCAATCCACTCCTTTTCCTTGGACTTTCCTTCCTTTCCTCTCTCTCCTCTCACATTCTCTCCCTCCTTTCCTCCCACTCTCCCATTCCAGATCTTCCCTCCCTCTTCCTCCTTCCCTCCTTCTCCCTTTCCCTCATTTCCTTGCCCCTCCTCATGAAGCATCAGTTCATTGACAGTAGATCGTGGGTGTCTGGCTGCTGCTGGAAGGAGCTTCCAACAGTATGTACACCTGTTTTCCAGCGGCTCAGACTGAGACTCCAAATAATGTTTCCCCAGCAGTCTTCAGGCCCCCATGGGAAAAGTGTTACAGAATTGGAGACCATTTTGCTTTCACAAAGGACCGCAGTCTTCCACTGACCAGAATACCACGACCATTTTTTTTTCCTGATTCAGGACTATAGGTCATGTGCCTGGGTTATGAGAAATATTACAATACCCTTACAGTTTAGGAATACAATATGATCCTTCCAATGAGATAAAGGCAACTCCAACACCTACAGTATCCCTTATGGCAGTCTTTCCCCAGCATCCATCAAATACCCAAACAGGTTACAACCCCCTGCATCTTTCCAGCCAGTATCAAGCCCAACCCGCGCCCTCATGTTAACAGCCAGGCTAGTTCCAACTGGAGTTAAATCTTCCAAGTTCAAACTCCAAAGCAAATTTATTATCAAAGTACATATACATCACCATGTATTAACGAGATTAATTTTCTTGCAGGCATTCAGAGCAAAGATCTCTGCCGTAATCACAAACAATATGTGCCCTTGTCCTGAATCCAAATCTGATCTTCAGTTTTTTGCTCCACCTACCCCCTCATGTGGCTATCTCTGCCCCCCACCCCCACTACTGATCGCTACCCTGCTGATGAAGTGTCTGGACCACATCCCCCATTCTGATGCTGAGGTTCTGAGCTCTCCTCTCTGTACCTAATCAACCTCGTCCTGTCGGAATTTTATAGATGTCCATGAGATCCCTTCTCATTCTTCCAAACTTCAGCAAAAATAAACTCCATCTTTTCTCATATCTCAGACATGTAATCCAAGATTCAGTCAAGAAAACTGCTGTTGTGCTCCCTCCTTGGAAAGAACATTCTAGCATCTCCATCAGGTAAGACCATAAGACCATAAGACAAAGGAGCAGAAGTCGATCATACGGCCCATTGAGTCTGCTCCGCCATTTTATCATGAGCTGATCCATTCTCCCATTTAGTCCCACTCCCCCGCCTTCTCACCATAACCTTTGATGCCCTGGCTACTCAGATACCTATCAATCTCTGCCTTAAATACACCCAATGACTTGGCCTCCACTGCTGCCCGTGGCAACAAATTCCATAGATTCATCACCCTCTGACTAAAAAAATTTCTTCGCATTTCTGTTCTGAATGGGCGCCCTTCAATCCTTAAGTCACGCCCTCTCGTACTAGACTTCCCCATCATGGGAAACAACTTTGCCACATCCACTCTGTCCATGCCTTTCAACATTCAAAATGTTTCTATGAGGTCTTCCCTCATTCTTCTAAACTCCAAGGAATACAGTCCAAGAGCGGATAAACGTTCCTCATATGTTAACCCTCTCATTCCCGGAATCATTCTAGTGAATCTTCTCTGTACCCTCTCCAACGTCAGCATATCCTTTCTTAAATAAGGATACCAAAACTGCCCACAGTACTCCAAGTGAGGTCTCACCAGCGCCTTATAGAGCCTCAACATCACATCCCTGCTCCTATACTCTATTCCTCTAGAAATGAATGCCAACATTGCATTCGCCTTCTTCACTACTGACTCAACCTGGAGGTTAACTTTAAGGGTATCCTGTACGAGGACTCCCAAGTCCCGTTGCATCTCGGTACTTTGAATTCTTTCTCCATTTAAATAATTGTCTTCCCGTTTATTTTTTCTGCCAAAGTGCATAACCATACACTTTCCAACATTGTACTTCATTTCCCACTCCTCTGCCCATTCTTCCAATCTATCCAAGTCTCTCTGCAGACTCTCCGTTTCCTCAGCACTACCGGCCCCTCCACCTATCTTCGTATCTTCAGCAAACTTAGTCACAAAGCCACCTATTCCATAATCCAAATCATTGATGTACAACGTATAAAGAGGTGGCCCCAACATGGACCCCTGTGGAACACCACCGGTAACCGGCAGTCAACCAGAATAGGATCCCTTTATTCCCACTCTCTGTTTCCTGCCAATCAGCCAACGCTCTATCCACGTATGTAATTTTCCCGTAATTCCATGGGCTCTTATCTTGTTAAGTAGCCTCATGTGTGGCACCTCGCCAAAGGCCTTCTGAAAATCCAAATATACAACATCCACTACATCTCCCTTGTCTAGCCTACTGGTAATTTCCTCAAAAAATTGTAATAGGTTTGTCAGGCAGGATTTTCCTTTAAGGAATCCATGCTGAGCTCTGCCTATCTTGTCATATGCCTCCAGGTACTCCGTAACCTCATCCTTGACAATCGACTCCAACAACTTCCCAACCACCGATGTCAAGCTAACAGGTCTATAATTTCCTTTTTGCTTCCTTGCCCCCTTCTTAAATAGCGGAGTGACATTTGCAATCTTCCAGTCCTCCGGAACCATGCCAGAATCTATCGACTTTTGAAAGATCATCGCTAATGCCTCCGCAATCTCCACAGCTACTTCCTTCAGAACACGCGGGTGCATTCCATCTGGTCTGGGAGATTTATCTACCTTTAGACTATTCAGCTTCCTGTGTACTTTCTCTGTCGTAATTGTGGCTGCGCACACTTCTCTTCCCTGCCACCCATGAGTGTCCGGTATACTGCTGATGTCTTCCTCAGTGAAGACTGATACAGAATACTCGTTCAGTTCCTCTGCCATCTCCTTATCTCCCATTACAATTTCTCCAGCATCATTTTCTATCGGTCCTATATCTACTCTCACCTGTCTTTTACTCTTTATATACTTGAAAAAGCTTTTAGTATCCTCTTTGATATTATTTGCTAGCTTCCTTTCATAGTTAATCTTTTCCCTCTTAATGACCTTCTTGGTTTCCTTTTGTAAGGTTTTAAAAACTTCCCAATCCTCTGTCTTCCCACAAATTTTTGCTTCCTTGTATGCCTTCTCCTTTGCTTTAACTTTAATAAGGAGACCGAAGCTGCACACAACACTCCAGATGAGGTCTCTCCAAAGCCCCGTCCAGCGGCAGCAAGGCACCATCGTGTCTGTACACAGATCCTGTCTGGAGGAAATGTCATCTGCCCTCTTACCTGCCTGCCGCACCAGAACGTTTGCTTTCAGTGACTTGTGTACCAGGAAGCCAAGTTCTTGTTGCACCTTCCCCATCTGAGTCAAACACTGCAGTGTCAAGATGTCTTTCTGTTTTCAGAGCCAAGTTAGATAATCTCACAGTTATCTATGATAAACAGCATCTGCCACGCATTTCCCCACCCACCCAATTTGTTTGACCACATTGGACCACTCTTCACCAACTCCAAATTTCCATCACATTAATTTAATTATCCAAACAATGAAATGCACGAATCTTCAAGTGGAGATGTGGCCATATTTACTGACCCTGAAAGATGGGGGTTATCAGTCTAGTATCCCGGTTTACCTTGCTGAACTTCCAGGTCTATATATTCTTTAGTGTGTACAAGAAGGTGTTAAACCAAGTGAATGGCCTGTCTTCAGTATCCCAGCCGCAGATTCTCAACCCCCACCCCTCATTGAGCAGCTAGTGGAGGGCATTAGTTAGGAGTCAGGTCACAAGGGGTGGGGTAATTATGAGAATTAAACCGTAAACATTAGGGAAAGGAGGAACTGAGAGTAACCAAGGCCTGGGACATTGGAGCACATGACAATGCAGTCTGTAGAGGTTGTGGTTGGCAGGTGGGTTCAGACACGTGATTGGGCAAAAGTCCAGATATGGGGGCAGGGGTGGATAGGCTGCAGTGTTGCTGGGGGGAGGGAAACATCAATCAGGGGCACCATTGTGAACCTGAACGACACTGCCAGCTTGGAATGGGAGGAGGCACCAGATGAGGTTGCATCTTTAAAGCAGGATTCTGGGCGACACCAAAGGCTGGCCTTGGAATGAATAGACCATTCCATTCCTGAACTGGGGACACATAAATTAATTATTTATAAGTGATCATCAAGACAAGCATTACCTGCTGCTTGACATCTCTGCATCTGCTCAAAGTCTCAAGAGAAATAATTTCTCCCCGGGTCTGCATGTGCGCTGGTCATAGTAAAGAACAAAGAAACCATTGGACTAAAAGGAACATCTGAACCCAGTCACATTGGCTCTGCAGTGCAGAAGGGAGGGTGGAAAAAGAGGAGAGCGGTAGTGATAGGGGATTCGATAGTTAGAGGTGCAGATAGGAGGTTCAGTGGTCGTGACAGAGAATCCGGGATGGTTTGTTGCCTCCCGGGTGTCAGGGTCAAGGATGTCTCTGATCGATTGCATGACATTCTGAAGTGGGAGGGTGACCAGCCAGATGTCATGGTGCACATTGGTACCAATGACATAGCAAGGAAGAGTGAGGAGGTCCTGGACAGTGAGTATAGAGAGCTTGGTAGGAAGTTGAAAAGCAGGACATCAAGGGTGGTAATCTTAGGATTGCCACCTGTGCTACGTGCCAGTGAGGGTAGGAAAAGGATGCTCTGGAGGATGAACAAGTGGCTGAGGAACTGGTGTAGGGGGCAGGGTTTCAGATTTCAGGATCATTGGGACCTCTTCTGGGGCAGGTGGGACCTGTACAAGAGAGACGGGTTACACTTGAACTACAGGGAGACCAATATCCTTTCAGGGAGGTTTGTTAGTGCTATTGGGAAGGCTTTAAACTAAATTTGCAGGGGGATGGGAACCAGAGTGCCAGAGCTGACAGTGTGGCTGGGGTGAAAATATATGATGTTAAAAGTTCAAGCAAATCCGCTAATAGAAAAGTTGTGAGTGGTGGTAAAAATCTTCTGAGGTGTATATATTTCAATGCTAGGAGTATTGCAGGGAAGGCGGATGAGTTGAGGGCGTGGATTGACATGTGGAATTATGACGTTATAGCAATTAGTGAAACTTGGCTACAGGAGGGGCAGGACTGGCAGCTTAATATTCCAGGGTTCCGATGTTTCAGGTGTGATCGAGGCAGAGGAATGAAAGGTGGAGGAGTAGCATTGCTTGTTAGGGAAAATATTACAGCAGTGCTCAGGCAGGACAGATTAGAGGGCTTGTCTACTGAGTAAGAACTGGGTGGAGCTGAGAAACAGGAAAGGTATGGCCACATTAGTGGGATTGTATTACAGACCACCCAATAGTCAACGAGACTTGGAAGAGCAAATCTGCAGAGAGATAGCAGGCAACTGCAGGAAACATAAAGTTGTGGTGGTAGGGGATTTTAATTTTCCATATATTGATTGGGACTCCACTACTGTTAGGAGTCCAGATGATTTAGAGTTTGTAAAATGTGTTCAGGAAAGTTTTCTAAATCAATATACAGAGGAACCAACTAGAGGGGATGCAATATTGGATCTCCTGTTAGGAAACGAGTTAGGACAAGTGACAGAAGTCTGCGTAGGGGAGCACTTTGGTTCCAGTTATCATAACACTATTAGTTTCAATTTGATCATGGACAAGGATAGATCTGGTCCTAGGGTTGAGGTTCTGAACTAGAAGAAGGCCAAATTTGAAGAAATGAGAAAGGATCTAAAAAGCGTGGCTTGGGACAGGTTGTTCTCTGGCAAAGATGAGATTGGTAGGTGGGATGCCTTCAAAGGGGAAATTTTGAGAGTGCAGAGTTTGTATGTAAAGGCAAATTCAATAGGAATAAGGAACCTTGGTTCTCAAGGAATATTGCAACTCTGATAAAGAAGAAGAGGGAGTTGTATGAAATGTATAGGAAACAGGGAGTAAATCAGGTGCTTGAGGAGTATATGAAGTGCAAGAAAATACTTAAGAAAGTAATCAGGAGGGCTAAAAGAAGACATGAGGTTTCCTTACCAGTCAAAGTGAAGGATAATCCAAAGAGCTTTTACAGGTATATTAAGAGCAAAAGGATTGTAAGAGATAAAATTGGTCCTCTTGAAGATCAGAGTGGTCGGCTATGTGCGGAACCAAAGGAAATGGGGGAGATCTTAAATAGGTTTTTTGCATCTGTATTTACTAAGGAAACTGGCATGAAATCTATGGAATTGAGGGAATCAAGTAGTGAGATCATGGAAACTGTACAGATTGAATAGGAGGAGGTGCTTGCTGTCTTGAGAAAAAATAAAGTGGATAAATCCCCGGGACCTGATAGAGTGTTCCCTCGGACCTTGAAGGAGACTAGTGTTGAAATTGCGGGGGCCCTGGCAGAAATATTTAAAATGTCGCTGTCTACGGGGGAGGTGCCGGAGGATTGGAGAGTGGCTCATGTTGTTCCGTTGTTTAAAAAAGGATCGAAAAGTAATCCGGGAAATTATAGGCCAGTGAGTTTAACGTCGGTAGTAGGGAAGTTATTGGAGGGAGTACCTAAGAGACAGAATCTACAAGCATTTGGATAGACAGGGACTTATTAGGGAGAGTCAACATGGCTTTGTGCATGGTAGGTCATGTTTGACCAATCTATTGGAGTTTTTCGAGGAGGTTACCAGGAAAGTGGATGAAGGGAAGCCAGTGGATATTGTCTACATGGATTTCAGTAAGGCCTTTGACAAGGTCCCACATGGGAGGTTAGTTAGGAAAATTCAGTCGCTAAGTATACATGGAGAGGTGGTAAATTGGATTAGACATTGGCTCGATGGAAGAAGCCAGAGAGTGGTGGTAGAGAATTGCTTCTCTGAGTGGAGGCCTGTGACTAGTGGTGTGCCACAGGGATCAGTGCTGGGTCCATTGTTATTTGTCATCTATATCAATGATTTGGATGATAATGTGGTAAATTGGATCAGCAAATTTGCTGATGATACAAAGATTGGAGGTGTAGTAGACAGTGAGGAAGGTTTTCAGAGCCTGCAGAGGGACTTGGACCAGCTGGAAAAATGGACTGAAAAATGGCAGATGGAGTTTAATACAGACAAGTGTGAGGTATTGCACGTTGGAAGGACAAACCAAGATAGAACATACAGGGTTAATGGTAAGGCACTGAGGAGTGCAGTAGAACAGAGGGATCTGGGAATACAGATACAAAATTCCCTAAAAGTGGCGTCACAAGTAGATAGGGTCGTAAAGAGAGCTTTTGGTACATTGGCCTTTATTAATCAAAGTATTGAGTATAAGAGCTGGAATGTTATGATGAGGTTGTATAAGGTATTGGTGAGGCCGAATCTGGAGTATTGTGTTCAGTTTTGGTCACCAAATTACAGGAAGGATATAAATAAGGTTGAAAGAGTGCAGAGAAGGTTTACAAGGATGTTGCCGGGACTTGAGAAACTCAGTTACAGAGAAAGGTTGAATAGGTTAGGACTTTATTCCCTGGTGCGTAGAAGAATGAGGGGAGATTTGATAGAGGTATATAAAATTATGATGGGTATAGATAGAGTGAGTGCAAGCAGGCTTTTTCCACTGAGGCAAGGGGAGAAAAAAACCAGAGGACATGGTTTAAGGGTGAGGGGGGAAAAGTTTAAAGGGAACATTAGGGGGGACTTCTTCACACAGAGAGTGGTGGGAGTATGGAATGAGTTGCCAGGCGAGGTGGTAAATGTGGGTTCTTTTTTAACATTTAAGAATAAATTGGACAGGTACATGGATAGGAGGTGTATGGAGGGATATGGTCCGTGTGCAGGTCAGTGGGACTAGGCAGAAAATGGTTCGGCACAGCCAAGAAGGGCTAAAAGACCTGTTTCTGTGCTATAGTTTCTATGGTTTTCTATGGTTTTCTAAACATCGATCCCTTTACAATCAAATAATCATCCACTTCCTTCTTATGGTTAATCAATTTGGCATTGACTGGATGAGTGAGTGATTCAGTCTTTACTAGATCATTACAATTGTCAATGTTCCTTTGCAAAATGATGGAACTAACTTCCAACACCACTTGTAAGTTATACTTGTACCAAAGTTGTAATCCAGTTCAGAAGAGTGAACAGAATTTGACATACATGGGAAAGTTAAGGTTTAAGGTTTTGATAGTTGGACAGGGGCATGGATAAAAAATATTTTGAGGGATCTGGGCCAAAGGCAGGCACATGGGATGAGCTTGACTGAGAATCTTGGTCAGCAGGGACCACTTGGACAGGGGCGTCTGCTTCCTTGCTGCTTTACTCTGGGAATCTTAGCGTTGCCCCAGCAGCTGTTAAAAGCTCTGGCTCATAAATAAAAATGACAAATAAGAGTTTCCTAATTTAAGAACCTTTTTTAACATGCCTCAAGAACAGACTAAATAATGTCTGTGGTGTAGATTCCCAGAGAAAGTCTCCTGCTGGCTGAGAGTGGACAATCTCTGTTGATGAGACTGACGTGCAGCCACCACTCCTCCACAGACTCTGTCTACACTTCCAGCTGACTTGCTAAAGCAGCCACTGTAGTCAAGGTTCCCACCCACCCTGGGCATTCTCTCTTCTTTCCCCTCTCATCGGGCAAAAGGTACAAAAGCCTGAAATCACATAACACAGGCTCGAGAATAGCTTCTCTCCCGCTGTTATGTCCACTGAACAATCCCCTAGTAAGATGAAATGGACAGTTGACCTCACAACCTGACTCAAACTTTATTGTCTTCATTCAATGTGATTTCCCTGTAATTGCCACTGTTACATTTTGTAACTTTGAAACATTAAACCAATTGAAAGAAAGACATGAGAATCAGGGATATGAGTCTAACTTTGGGTTTAATTTAAGCGACGCGCTTATGTATCACCTGGCGTGATAATGAATGCAATTTACATGCTTTTACATATAATCATAATTAATTATTTAAATTAACAAGAGTGCTTAATTAAACAATATATATGCAATGTCACTCAAATATTATTGAAATATTAAATCCACAACACTCCTCCCTGCTTAGCTATAAACTACTCAATACAGAATGTAACTCAGCTCTATACACAATATACTATATAGTACAGCTACTATGTACAGACATCCACAGCATAGTCAATTTTAAAATTGTCCCACTCGGGCCTAAAAATTTAACTGCTGTGGAAGATATGTTACTCTTGTGGGATAATGTCTTTCCTGACAAAGGGGATCACTCTGCTTGGCAGGTGAGACGTGACTATGGAGACAATCTCAGGTTCTGGGGCCTCTTCCATGGAAGTTGTAGCCATCTTTCTCCTTCCTCCTTTTTCTTCTCCTAGTTTGTGCACCTTGATCTTGTGCAGATGCATTTAGTTCACTGGAGTATTCTCTTATTAATCCTTCTGTTGCTCCCTTTACAATCTGATCTCTCCTCTTGGTTTCCTCATCCATTAATTCATCTGATGAATCCTCTGTTTTCGTATCTCCATTGACTCCTTTCTTTCTGGCCTTCTGTTCATTCAGCTAGGCTTTGGTCTTTGCATCTACTTTTACAAGCAGCATTTTGACTCCCACTTGAAGTTCCTGCAATAACCTTAGTGCACGCAGAGTAGATTCTGGTTCTTTATACTCACAAAAACCGAATGCTTGCAAAGTTCCTGAAGCTCCTTCACACTCTCTTCCAGTTTAAATCCAAGCCCCATTTCACAAGCATCTGCCTGATTAACATATTAGAAGCTTTCTCAGATACGTTGTCTACAAAAACTGTTGTAGTCAGAACACTGCTTTCATCTCTTTCACACTCCCTCTGAGCAGCATGGTCCTTCCTTGGTCCAATATGTTTCCCAACCAGAGGCACAGAGGGTGGAACCAACATTTGGTATTCCTCCAGCTGGCACTGTCACTTGGTGTTCGACATGGAGACAACTGTGGCATCATCCAATACCTTTGTGAGTTCACTTTCAGTTGACTCATTGCAGGGGATGTGACATAACAATTGTAGATGGATCTCCAATCAAGTTGTAGTTATCTCAGCCCATCACACCTGAACAATGCTGGTCCTTCTGTTTTTACCACACACGTGCTCAATATGGCTTGTTGATTGTTGTATTTCACTGTTACAAATGTCATTGCCACAGGAATTGTCTTTTCTCCAGTGTAAGGTCGTAGTTGTACATCTGCAAACTTCAGATTAGTACCTTTGAAAAGTCATTCAGATTCATTTTGTAGAATGACTGAAACAGCCGAGCCAGTGCCCACTTCCATTTTAATTCTTTGCCGTTCACTTCTGGTGAAAGCCATGTTGCTTGACTATTGTTAATTTTCACATTGTAAATCTCAAGGCTACACAGTCCTGTGTTACTCTGTTCATGATCAGATTTTTCATTAGCAGCATGCAGATTAATGCTTTTGTTGCACTTTTATCATTTTCTCTTCTCTATGTAGTCCATTTATTTTTATCTGCCCAACATGCTCTTTGTATGAGTCCTATTTTGTTGCATTTTCTGCAAGTTTTGCTTTCAAAACTACGTTGGTCTGGTGTACGTGAGCCCCTGCCACAACAGTAACACAATTTGTTTGGCCTGGCTGGTTTCTGTTTAGATGTTGCAATTATGTTCATGTGTACTTTTGCTCAATTTCATATCATCTGCAGTCTCCATTTCCACTGCTCTTTTAAATATAAGCTGCGCTTCATTTAGGAGCCATTTTTGAACACTTTCTTTTAAGGTTCCACAGACTAAACTCTCACAACCTCAGATCTGGCAGCACAGCAGATGCGGCAATCGCGCTTGTGAATATGCACACGTCAGCTAATTATTATTTCATTGTGATAATATTTAACTCCATTTCATTACGTTGTAGTATTTGTCGAGACTTGGACACAGCAACACTTCGCTGCCTGCATTCCACTTTGCCTGAGAAATTGGCCGGTTGAGTCAACCGACTCTGAAGACTAGCGGTATTTGTTTAATTCTTAGTTGTTCTTTTCAGTCACAGTGTAGGCTTCGTTTTCCATTTGAGAGTTTTAGCTAACGGTCCTGTTTGGCCTAGCATTTATTGTTTTCTTTCCCTTTAACACTGTTTGCATTAAAATCTGTGATCTAGTGACCTGCTTCAGTGTCTCTCACTTTGCACTTGGGCCGTGTCCGAACCCGGTGACACTAAACAACTCTTTGTGTATCATTCAGGCAATTCCTGAACTGGCAATCTCTTCAGTTCAGCCATATACGCTGAAACGGACCACCCTTCTTTTTAATTACACCTATGAAACCTAAAGCTTTCTGCAATCAACAATGGTTTTGGTCCTAAATGTTCCTACATTACCTTGACAATATCTGGAAAGCTCATTTCCAGTGGTTTGGCTGGAACAATCAAACTTCAGAGCAAACTGTATGACTTTAAACCCAATGCATTGAGCAAACTTGGCACTCACTTCTCATTGGCTAGTTCATTTGTTTCAAGGTAATGTTTCAATAGTTCGGTATACGTGGGCCAATTACCTGTTGTGTAATCAAACTCATCAATCTTTCCGATGTAGCCAGCCGCTC
The DNA here is from genome assembly GCF_030028105.1 of Mobula birostris. Lineage (NCBI taxonomy): Eukaryota > Metazoa > Chordata > Chondrichthyes > Myliobatiformes > Myliobatidae > Mobula > Mobula birostris. The sequence goes on from NC_092394.1 coordinate 41,205,745, forward strand.
CTGATTTTTAAAATGATTAGTGTCACCCAATACTCACTCTTTATGAACCTGTGACTTCTCTGTTTTCTTACATTTTTTAAACTCGATCATGTCTTCCTTCCCAAAGAACACGTGCTGCTCTGTTGCACCATTCCCTGCTGTGTACTTCTTTAAACCTGAATGTCTCACTGCATTTCACAGGTCAACAGCAGTCACGGGTTTGTTTTAAAAATGTCTTGTTGCTAACATTACATTTTGTAACTTCAAAGGAAGAAACAGAAGTCCAGGAAGTGAGTCGGACTTCGGGTTTACTTTAAGTGAGGCGTGCACGTGTTACGTGGTAATATGATGCAGTTAACATGTTTTTACATATAACCCACAATTAGTTATTTAAATGAACAAGAATGCATAATCAAACAATACATATGCAAGACCACTCAGATATTTTTGTAATATTAAATACACAACAGTAACACTTATTCCATTTTGTTACTGTTTTCTCTTGCATTATCTCAGTGTTGGCGCGTGGCCAAGTGGTTAAGGCGTTCGTCTAGTGATTTGAAGGTCGCTAGTTCGAGCCTTGGCTGAGGCAGCATGTGTGTCCTTGAGCAAGGCACTTAACCACACATTGCTCTGCGACGACACCGGTGCCAAGCTGTATCAGCCCTGGTGCCCTTCCCTTGGACAACATCGGTGGCGTGGAGAGGGGAGTCTTGCAGCATGGGCAACTGCTGGTCTTCCATACAACCTTGCCCAGGCCTGCGCCCTGGAAACTTTCCAAGGCACAAATCCATGGTCTCATGAGACTGACAGATGCCTATAATAAAAAAACTCAATGCATTAAAGCAATGAAATGATCTGCGTGGATTTAATTCAAAACAGTTTTTCATTGTACCTCAATACATGTGTCAATAATAAACCATTAACCAGTAAACTGTTCTCTCTCACATTCCCAACATCTCCTCGTTTCTCTACCTCCCTTCTACACTAGGTGCTATTCACTGTGGTCAGTTAACCTCACAAATAGCACGTGGCCGGGATGTGGGGTGAAACCAGTGGAAACCCATGTAGTCACAAAGAGAAAGTTCAAACTCCAGACAGACATCTGCATTACCTGCATCCCCACTGCCCACGGTCCGAGCTCCAGCTATTGAAGAGGTGAGTTTTAAGCATTATGTTAGCATGGGAGCTCCTTGATCTGAAATATTGACCCTATTATTTTCTCTGCAGATGCTACCTGACTTGTTGACTGTTTCCATCACTTTGTTTAATCTCAATTTTCCAGCACCTGCAGGACTTTTTTTAAATTGTCAGTACGTGTTTTCTCGAACACATTATTTCTTTGATGTCTGGAGCAGTGTGAGCTCGTTTCAAAGGCAGCAACGAGCCTCAGAAGTCCTGGGGATGAGATATCCTGTTCCTCCTGACCGCCCAGAGATCAAGTTGAACAGAACTGAACAAGACTTACAATCATCATCTGCTCAATGAATAGTCTGTCTGTTTGGAAATCAAACTTTCAAAGAGACCCCACAAATATTCATTACTTCAGTGTGAATATTATACACTCCATTGCTGCAAACATTCTTTTTGCCCAATTTAAGCATCCCTTCCAAGATGCTAATCCAGCATTCAGAAATCCCTGTCTGTCGTCCAGCATCTGCGCCTCATTTAAAACTGTATCACCTATCATATTCCCTTACAGTGTGTTTAAAATTGTATCGCCTGCCATATTCCCTTACAGCATAGAAGGAGGTTATTTGGTTCACCAAATCATTGCCAGTTCACTCAGCAATCTCATCCAACTTCCCCAATACCCTCCACTGGTAAATATCTAACCATTCTATACCCTCCTCCCGATATCCTCCACTCGTAAATATCCAACCAACATATACCCGCCTCTCGATATCTGCCACTCATAAATATCCAACCACTATACACCCTCCTCTCAATACCCTCCACTCATAAATATGCAACCACTATATACCCTCTTCTCGATACCCTCCACTCATAAATACCAACCATTCTATATCCAGTCGATACCCTCCACTGGTAAGTCTCAGGGTAAATTACAGTGGGCATCTTCCTGCGAAGCTGCGCGTTTTCGGAGAGGAGGGAGGAACGTGGAGCACCCGAGGGAACTCCTTATGAACACAACCAGCATCAGAGCTCAGGATTGGACCCCAGTCACTGAAGGCAATGTCTCCACCAACTGTGCCACAGGACTGCGACTTCAACACCTGGGTAACTCGGGAAAGTAAGGCATAGTTTTACTTTTATTCAAATCCCAGCACTCCGTATTCATCAAGAAAGACACTTTGTTGACAGACTGCAGGGCCGTGGTGAAGATAGGGAGGTGCTCAGGCAGCTGTGTTCAGTAGGGTGAGCTGGGATGTTAGCCAGTGATGGAGACATGATGGGGATGAATTTCTGAATCACAGTTTGTTGTTGCAGGAAAGACCGTAGGATAGTGGCTTTGCCATTTCTCTGAGCCGTCAGTGTGCTGGGGTTCATGGGTTGGAAAGGCATCATCAAAGACATTTCACAAGTAGCTGCAGAGTGTGTTGTCTCTGGTCTGTTCTACAAGCATGGTGAGCCAGTGACAGAGGGAATGGCTCTCAGGGAGCGGGTGACATGCCAGTCCAGTGGGTTGCTTTGCCTTGGCTGGCATTGGTAGTCCTGAGTGTCGCTGGATATGTACTCGTCTGGTAACAGAGAAGAACAACCATCATCCTGAAGCAAATGTTGATCAGAAACACAAAATTCATCCACATGCAGCTATATCTCCTCTCGCTCCCTAGAATTGGCCTGGACAGTGTATCTGAGGCTTGACAGGAAGGTGACAGAATAAACATTGTCACACGTGTTAATTGAATTTGAATTTCCAGACAGTATTTGTATTAGAGATATATCAGATTGTCTTGATTATATATAATTCCACTCCACTCCACTTTGATATATACTGGAGCTTGCAATTATCAGCAAGTGTCCTCTATTGGCCTGGAGAAGTGAAAGACAACAAGGCCCAGGTGGCATATAATGTTAGTCATCCTCACTCTGCAGGATTTTAATTGCCCAGACTGCCAGACGTATTCCACTTAATCTGATGTGTTTGTGATTACAGCGGACAATTTAAAAGCTGCATTTTTAACACATCCCATTACAGGCAGAGACAAAAAATGTTCTGAGTGGCCATTGCTTATATATTTGTTTCTTCATTTGATTACAGCCACATTCAGCTCTCCTGTCGGTGACCTGTTTGACTGGGTTTGCCAGGAACTGCCAGCAGCCTTGTGCAGTGTAAGTACTGATCAGTTTTGGGACTTTGGCACACGTGGGGTATCCCAATCTCACTGATTGATCTCTGCCAGACTTTTCCTGACCACAATCCATTACAGAACTCTGCATGGAGCTTAACAGGGCAGACAAGTGACACTGAGATTCCCCAGCACTTAAACCAAGGAATCTGCTCTTGGGTCCCATGACAAGACTGACAGGAATCCTTACATTTCAATGAAGATTGAAGAGTTGTGGAGAAGAAATTGAGAATTAAGATACTTCACATTTTTTATTCCATTCTTTAAGTACTGTTCAATATTCTTAACTACTGAAATCCTTCCAAGAACTTAACTGAATGTTATTTTCAAACCACTTCTATGTTTTAAATAGCTCTTAAAAGCTTCTGAATTTGTGAACTGTTGCAATGCAGCAGGACTTTGCTGGATGTCAAAGGCTGAAGACGTTGTTGTTGAATAGAATTGTCTGGCCAGTCCATGAATTCTAATCCCATTTTCCCTCTTGCCCGATTTTTGCCATTCCCCTAAACAAGGGGCAATGTAACAGTAGCCAGCTGACCAAACAGCAGGGCAGAAGAGCAAGGTAGCACAGACTAGATGGGCCAAAGGGTCTGTTTCTGTGCTGTAGTGCTCGATGACTCTGTGACTCAGATTAGTGAAGCGAGGGGGTGCTGGAGTCCGGAGACTCTTTGCATGTCAGCTTGAACAGATCTATTCAGTTCCTTCTATTCTGTCCCTTACACTTACATTTATAATTGTTCATTTCTTTTAAATCTCAATTCTAGGATTGTAAGAATTAAAGAGAATTTTCTCTCAAAACTGTTTCTCTGTCACTGTAACATTATGTTCTGCATTCTGTTATTTTCTGTGGTACCACCTTGCTGCAGTTACGTATGGAATGATCTGTCTGGGTGGCAATGTGAACAAAATTCTTTCTCTGTGTCACGGTGTGTGCTGAAATCACAAACCAATGACCAGTTACTAAGCTGCACATCTTCAGGAAACCAGAGCAGCTGGGAAACCACATGGAAGAAGATGGCCCCAGAGAACAACACGGTCCACGGCGACGTCCTCCAGACGGTTCACGAAACTACATCTTCCACTTCTTTTACATCTTCTTTTCCTTTCAGATGTGGCTCTGCTCCTGTTGGAGCCTGTGATCTACATTTTGGTGGTGTGTTTTCGGGCTGGTTGAGCAAAATGGTGCTTTGCCGTCTCCGAAGGAGCTTAGAGAAGCCCCGAACCAAGCGTGCAGCCTCGAGGCCAAGAAGCCTGGTGAGATGCGCGAGCCCATGATCGACTCCATTTCTCGCCGATCTTGCTGATTAAAGTGTTGAGGAAGATTGAATATCGGTGAGGGTGAGAGCAGAAGGCAGGCAGGTGTTCAGCACCATCTAAGTAGTGTGAGTCCACTCTCTCTCTTTCTCCCTCTAGTTTGCTACTCCTAGAGGAAGGTCCCTGTGTTCAAATGGTCCTTCTCTCCCTCTTGTCCACTGTTCCCGGAGGAAAGTTCTTGTGTTCAAACAGTCCCTCTCTCCCTCTCATTCGATGCTGCTGGAGGAGGGTACCGGAGTCCTCAGTCTTGGGTAAAGTTTAATTGATGCGGTTTGTGGGTCGGACTCTATAGTCATATTATGATATGTTTCTGGTTTCTGGTCACTCCTTTCTTGTCTTGTGTAAATGTCACTCGGATAGGCAATGGAAGAAGTTCACATCTTCAACAAGGAGAGTACTGCTTCTGTAAGTGACACTCGGATAGGCAATGGAAGAATCAGTGAGGACAGCAACATCTTGCTCAAAGCTGGAAAGTGTGAACAGCAAGGCACATCTACACAGCTCTGCTGTAACGCTGTGTTACTGTATTTCATAAATATATCACTTTGAAAAGACACAGGATGGCTGGGGAATGGGTAAATAGGTGAAAAGGAACTAACAAGATGTAATCAAGGGTGAATGTTAGGCAACATGTTAAAGAAGAGGGGATGGAGAGGCAGAACCTGTGAGAGAAGGAATCCTGAACAGAGCAGTATTGGTGACCAATGGTGGGACTGAGGGAGAGAAAGCAGTGGGCGCCTGGGTCCAACCCTCCATCAGAGAGAGGGTTGTAAGTATGGAGATGGGCCTATGAAGCAATTTAAGATCCTGGACAATATTTTGTAACAAAACCAATCATTTCATGACCTGGGTATCACTGGCAGGGCCAGCACTGCTTGTCTTTCATATTCACCTTTGGGAAAGTGATGGTGAATCACCTTCTTGAACTAATGTTGTTCTCCTAATACGTATGAACAGTATGTTTTAGTAATCCCATGTCAGGCTGCTGTTTATTGACTACAGCTTAGCATTCAGACCCTCAGTTCTAATCAAAAAGCTTCAAAACCTGGGTCTCTGTACCTCCCTCTGAAACAAGATCCTTGACTTGCTCACCAGGAGACCAGATTCTGTGCGGATTGGAAATAACTCCTCCTCCTTACTGACGACCAACACTAATGCACGCCAAGAATGTGTGCGTAGCCCACGGCTCCACTCTCCCTACGTCCACTTTTGCACAGCTCAAAGGCCAGCCATAAATATGCCAATGACACAGCTATTGTTGGCAGAATTTCAGCTGGTGATGAAGAGACATACAGGAGCGAGAGAGATCAGCTGGTTGAGTTGTGTCACAGTAACAACCCTGCAGTCAGCATCAGTAAAACCAAGGAATTGGTTGTGGACTGGATTGAATGTGAACAGGAAGGGGAAGTCAAGCAACATATACTCGTCCTCATCAAAGGATCAGAAGAGTGAGCAGTTTTAAATACCTGGGTGTTAGCATCTCTGCGGATTCATCCTGGACTCAACACATTAATGCAATTATAAAGACAGTGGCTGTGTTTCATTAGGTACTTGAGGAGAATTGGAATGTCACCAAAGACACTGGCAAATTGCTACAGATGTACTGTGGGGAGTATTCTGACTGGTTGCATCTCCGTCTGGTCTGGAGGGGCCACTGCACGGAATCAGTAAAAGCTGCAGAAAGTTGTAAACTCAGCCAGATCCATCATGGGCACCAGCCTCCCCAACAATGAGGACACCTTCTCGAAGGAAAGAGCTAAACGTGATTCCTGCTTGGTACAAGCTGAAATAAAATGGAAGTCTGTGAGACAAAATGGTGTTAGCTTGGAGTGGGATTGTACAAGAGAACCAGTCAGAACAATGTTTTGAGAACATCAAGGAATGACAGTTCTGGAAAGCAGTGAAAAACATGTTTGTCTGAATGTCGTAAGAGATAAAGCAGGGGGGTGGAGTGCAGCTGGTATCACCAAGGGATGGAAAAGTATCACTGCAAGGGATTTTTTAGGGTTTACAAAGAAAAACTCTCTTTGTGCAAGTGGGAGAGTTTTGTCTTAGGCTACGTCACGACTGGTGCTTGTGCTAAGAAGACAGGGCAAGTATGTCACGTAAGAGTTAGAGAGACAGAGAGAGAAGACGGGCTGCGTGTAAAATTGTAACTCTCCTCAGTCGTTGCAGGGATCGGCTTGTTTAGTGAATGATCAGTATTGTTTTGATTTCTGTACTGCCACTACTGTAGACTTCTGTTTTCCTTTCTGTAGTGAATGTGTGCTTGTTCTAATAAACTGCTTTTGTGTAGCCTTGAAAACGTGTTTGTGAATACATATGCGAATACCTTGAGCTGAATAAGAAAAGAACACATAATGAATTTTAAAATAAGTTTTGTTAGAAAATTGGCGTGGTCGGCAGGATTCAGCATAATGGATACTATGTTTCACACACAACAGGACATACCTGAAGATGAGCCTGTGATTAAGGTACCGGGGTGGATGGACAATAACTAAGGTCTTGTGGTTGTAGCCATCATTTTGTCCGCATGTTTCCCTGCCCATGTGTTGAAAGTGTCACTGGACCTGTGTTTGTAGGAAGTGGAAGATGAGGTTGAGGAATTTCCAGTGGAAGGGGGGACAGGTTTAGATGTGGATGATGAGATATTGAATCAAGGGCCATATAAACAAGACTGATGATGTGAAAGTGAGAGTCTGAGTTTTGAAGTCAAAGGAGGGGACAGGAAACATTAAAATTGCTTCACAAGTTTGAGAAGTGTCCAGCGGAAGGCTGAGCATGGGTACTGAACACTTAGTTGCAAGCAGGAACCCCAAATGGCATCAGGGGCCTCTGGTGCGAGTGGAGGGTCAAGGAGGAAATATAATAAATACACAGGAAACAGCGTTCCGATTGGCCACTGGTGAGAGACGACCAATGGAAGCCGGAGTACTGAAAATATAACTGGAATGAACGTGCTGCAGAAACAGACAGGGCAGATTAAATTGGGGAAGTTCACATTTTGTATCTTAATAGCAACTGTTTTAGTGGAGCTCGCGAGGTGATAGCCTCCCACAATACGGTCACTGAGTGCTGTGGTTTATCTGAAGCAGTACCGAGTACTGGGAGGCCACTCGGAGGTCTCAGGCACTGTGGCAGAGTTGTTAAAACAAGGTGTGATGGGGCACGTAGCCGCAGAGTACAACAGCCCTGTCTGGGCAGTAAAGAAACCGGACGACAGCTGGAGGATGACAGCTGATTATCGCCAGTTAAATAAATATGCCCCTCCGTTAACTGCTGCTGCCCTGGGCACAGTGACCTGAGTGGAATGAATGTGACAGTATGACAAGAAATGGTACACTGTAATCCATCTGAACAATGCACTCTTTCCCATTCCCCCGTCACCAGAGTCACAGGACAAACTCCCCCATCACCAGAGTCACAGGATGAATTCTCCTGTCGCCAGAGTCACAGGATGAATACCCCCATCACCAGTCACAGGATGAATTCTCCCGTCGCCAGAGTCACAGGATTAATTCCCCCATCACCAGTCACAGGATGAATTCTCCCGTCACCGGAGTCACAGGATGAATTCCCCCGTCACCAGAGTCAGAGGATGAATTCCCCCGTCACCAGAGTCACAGGATGAATACCCCCATCACCAGTCACAGGATGAATTCTCCCGTCGCCAGAGTCACAGGATTAATTCCCCCATCACCAGTCACAGGATGAATTCTCCCGTCACCGGAGTCACAGGATGAATTCCCCCGTCACCAGAGTCAGAGGATGAATTCTCCCGTCACCAGTCACAGGATGAATTTACCTTCACATGGGAAGATAGATAGTACAATTTTACCAGGTTGCCTCACTGTTCCCTCTAAGCTATGTGGGAGCACAGCCACACAGTAACTGAAATATTTCCATGCACCTAGCCTTTGTGGAGCACAGCTGGAATTTCCTTTTATATAACGCCAATAAAAATCTGTAATTTTTAATGTAATTTTAAAATTATGCTAATATGATTTTGAAATCTACATTACTAAAATGGTAGAATAGCATGTAATTAATTGTTTATGAATATAATTTTCTAAATAATAAATGTACCTCAATCTTTACTTTGAAACATTTTAGACCCTTAATATACTTACATTGTCAGTACTTCAAGTTCCAACACCATTACAAATTGTACCAATAAACACAGAATAGAAGTCGGTGGCTCATTGTTTATAAACCGCTGGCCCCATTGCTATTGCAAGCTCAGCCAATTTTGAATTTGGCAAAGTATGACTGACAAAAATACTCAGCTACTATAACAAACTGGCCAGCTGGTGGTGTAGTGGTATCAGCGCCGGATTTCGGAGCGAAGGCTCCTGAGTTCGAATCCAGCTGGCTCCCTTGCACGCTTTCCATTCGTGCTGGGTTGAGCGTCGAGCTAGCAACTCGGTGTCATGAAAATAAGAAAGCTTGCTAAAAAAAAACGCCGTCATGACGGTGTCCCAATGACTCCACTCAGAGTTAAGGGCTCTCTTCTTTATCTGTAATAAACTACAAAATTGCTCAAAAATATTGCAGCAAAATTGTGATTTCAAATTTGTCTTTTCTGAGAAATTTAAGACTGATTCTATTAAGACGTTAACTGCTATGTTGAAGTATGTGCTTCGAAGCAAAGAATTTGAAGAACTGTCAGTTCTTGTTGATATCATCGGAACATTTCACGCTTCTGGTGCTGACTGTGAATGAGGACTCAGTCTTGTGAATGCAATCAAATGTGTAAGACTCGCTGCATGTAGTGGTATGATCTCGAGGGTGGCAACCCCTCCCCGACCAAACTTTAACACTCTTGTTTGGGCGAATGCTGTGTGTTGTGTCCCCTGTGTAACATCAGTACCCCGAAATAACATTCAGTCCACAACGTGCAGTTAAACGATTAAGATTTTATGTTTAAGTATGGGGTTAGTAGAGAAGCAAAAGAAAAGGAAAACAAATAAAAGGCGCCAATAATCTCATAAACATGTCCAGTGCACAAACGTTGGAGCTCACGGATTCCCTGTCGCGGATCCTCCTTCGCTCATTGTCGACCCCTGGACTCCCACCCTAAGCCCAGGCCCAGCGGATCCGGCAACCGTCTCCTCAAGCCATCTCTTCTCTCTTCATCCTCCTCGCGCCTTCTCCCCCAAGCCCGCGCAAACTAACAGCTTTCACACAGACAGAAAGAATAACATTTATCTCAATTGGTTAGCAAATGAATACAAGTCCCGTTATGTAGTAATAGTAGTAGTCATACTTCATTGATCCCGGGGGAAATCGGTTTTCGCTACAGTTGCACCATAAATAATAAATAGTAATAGAACCATAAATAGTTAAATAGTAATATGTTAACTATGCCAGTAAATTATGAAATAAGTCCAGGACCAGCCTATTGGCTCAGGGTGTCTGACCCTCCAAGGGAGGAGTTGTAAAGTTTGACGGCCACAGGCAGGAATGACTTCCTATGACGTTCTGTGCTGCATCTCGGTGGAATGAGTCTCTGGCTGAATGTAGTCCTGTGCACAACCAGTTCATTATGTAGTGGATGGGAGACATTGACCAAGATGGCATGCAACTTAGACAGCATCCTCTTTTCAGACACCACCGTGAGAGAGTCCAGTTCCATCCCCACAACGTCACTGGCCTTACGAATGACTAATGACGAATCACTAATTATAACCCAAATATACTGCTATGGAGAACCACTGCCTCAGCAGTTGACAGTACAGAGAAGTCATTTTATTCAACTTAGCAGTAACATGAAAGAAGAAACCCCTTACACTCTCCCCCCACCAAATTTAGTCATGTTCTCATGACTTCTAAATAACTCCCCAACCCTTCCTGCAGACACAAACACCCAATCCAGGTACAAACAGTGACATTGCTCCCCAAACAGTAGACCTTACACTTTGATCCCCAGGCGCTACATAGGCCAACCCATCCGGGAGTTTCCTAATCCTCTGAGACCTCCGTACCCCCCGACCCAAACCCTTCAGGCTCGGACACTACTGGGGATACCTTGGGTCTGCTTGCCAAATCCTCTCTCTCAATCTCTCACTCATGCCCCCACTACAACTCGGAGCCTCCTGTCCTGTGTTCAGGCACCCCTGTCTCTCCTTCAGGGTTCTGCAGTAACCCAGGCTGCTCACAGCTAGCACCCCCCCCCCACCTGACTCGGTGGGAGAAGGGCCAGGAGTCTCTTCATCCAACAAGGGGAAGTTAGCAAAAGACAGCATGTACCACACCTCCGTCTCATCATCCGTCGAATCCGTATTCTTCCCCTTTTCCTCGATTTGTAGCTGCTGGTTGGTTCTGTCCACGCTGGAGCACTTGGCCTGGTCTGCTTCTGCAGCCTCTTCAGCCTCCGGTAATCGAGTCGACAGCTTCTTCTTGGACACCTCCAGTCTCACCACAGTCTCAGCAGTTCTGACTCGCACTTCTTGACCATCTCAGTCTGGGACGCAGTTACTCCACCAGCTTCTTCCACCCCGACCTGAAAAGCAGCAGTTAAAGAGTGTTCAGCCTCCAGTTTAGTGTTCACTGAACTTATCTCCAGCTTTTTCTTCCTAATGATTTCTTCCAGGTCAACTTTCAGTTTTTCCACTTCATTTAAACTGTCGATGGTCATCTTCAGGTTCCTTCAAGCGTCCGCTTCCCTCTTCCGAGATCTGTCCGCAATTGCTTCCCCCCTTCGGAAGTGTAGTCAAACTCCCCTCTCTGGGCTCTCAGTTTTCTGTTGATCTTAGTCAGACAGCTTTCTTTGTCTTCCCCAACTTGCAAGTCTTCCAACTGGTTCTAGATCACTTTCTCCATTCTCTGCTGGGAATTCTGTCTCTCCATCTCCACTTCAAACTTGATCCCGTAGAGACAGTCACTCACGAGCTGCGACCTTCGACAGACCTGGCACGTGTCCAGAGAAAGCTTTAACTCTTTAGTTCCCAGCCTCTCCTGCAACAGCCTAGCTCCATATTCTTCCGAGGCAGATCCAAATATGAGGAGATCATCAAAATACCCCAAAACTCCAAACAATTCCACATCCCCCACCGTCTTCCTCATGCCCAGGAAAGTTACAAGGGCTCCGGATATGCCCTGGGGCATCTTTTCGGACTGGAAGACTCCCAGGGGACATATAACGGCCGTCTTCTCCTTGTCGGCCTCACTCATTGGGATGTGGCAGCATCCACTCCTCAGATCCAGCACATTAAACCACTTCACACCACTCAGACAGACCAGTGTGTCTTTGACCCTCAGGACCGCATACTGGTCAGGTAAATGTGCCTGTTCAAGGTCCTATAACCCACACACTCGCTGCCTGCGTCCTCCATGTCTGCAGGGGCCAGTCGCCACAACCTCTCTCTCACCGAGGTGTCTTCAGCGGTCAACTACCGCCCCCCTCCCCCCTTGTGGTACGTCGGAGCATCCATTAAGAGGGACTCACCCTCAGATACTTCCCCTGGGCCGTACCACCATCAGCTCTCGTTTAAGTTCAGTACCGGCCCAATGTTGCTACACATGTCCTCACAAGCAGCTCGAAACACTGGGTGCACTGACAATGCCCCCAAACAGCTCTCACCCGCCTCCTCCTGGCAGGCCCCCATGCACCTCCTCACCAGCAGGGTGTTGGTCTCCTCCAGAATCGAAACACTGCCTGTCTTAACAGTGTCCAGACACATCAGCACTAACGATTCACGACCCTCTGACACCCCCACCTTGGCCTCCGAGATCTCCAGTTTCACCGACCAATAATCGTCTTCTGGATAATCCCCAGCACTGATATTCCGACTTTCCAGTGCCTGGAATGGTGTCAAGGGTAAATGCTTCAAATACCGGTTGTAAAATGAACTGTACAACAACTTGACCTGCGCTCCAGAGTCGAGGATGGCTTTGGCATAGCTTCCCTCCATCCGTAATGACACACTGAAGTGTGGTCCCACTAAGCCCTCAGAAATAGGGTCTTTTTCCTCCTGGAGTTCCTTGGTACATTGCTGGGAACGTGTTCCCCCAGAGACTCTAAGCCATTCTCCCACTGGGCCTCCACTAAGTTTCCCAACACCTCTCTGATCAGTTGATCAACTGAAGGAGGGGCTGATCCCCTTAAATGATCCCCCTGGCACTGCAAGCAATTTAACTGCCGTCCTAGCCAGAGAAGATACACTGAAAATTTTCCTCCAATCTCCTGACGCAGGTACGGAAAGACCCCCAGGTTCTGCATTTTACTTCCAGTCGAACCAGATGCATTTTCCCCTGCTTTCAGATGACTGGCAGCTGTCACTACAGGGTAATTGACCCTGACAGTTCTAACACCGTCACCAGCCCACCTACTCAAACTTTCAACCGATTCCTGCCGCTCTCCCTCAACCGAGCACTGCCACTCATCTAACAACTGAGAGATCCGCTCCGCCCACGTCTCGTACGCCTCCGCCCCTCCCTCCTGACAGTACGGACAGCCCCTGGCCCCGCCTCACCCAGGGCACCAATAGACACTGGCAATCCCACCTCCGTGACGTCAGCGCTAGCCCGCGCTGAAGCAACGTCTGAGCCCGCCATTTCATCAACTTTTCGCTCTACGATTTCAAACTCACCATCAGCTTTAACCATACACAAAAACGAATTAACAATTCATCCAGGGTACAAATATCCACCCCACTCAGCCCGTTACTAACCCCAATCCCACAGAGACACACCAGCATTGATTTAAACAGGGCAAACACGCAGCACCCTACAAAAATCCATATCCCGCACGAGTAATTCCACATTGTAAGACTCGTTGCATCTAGTGGCATGATCTCGGGGTGGCACCCCCTCCCGGACCAAACTTTAGCACTCTTGTTTGGCCGAATGCTGCGTGTTGTGTCCCCTGTGTAATATCAGTACCCCGAAATATCATTCAGTTCACAATGTGCGGTTAAACGATTAAGATTTTATACTTAAGTATGGGGTTAGTAGAGAAACAAAAGAAAAGGAAAACAAATAAAAGGCGCCAATAATCTCATAAACATGTCCAGTGCACAAACGTTGGAGCTCACGGATTTCCTCTTGCTGATCGTCCTTCGCTCGTCGACGACCCCTGGGCTCCTGCCCCAAGCCCAGGCCCAGCAGATCCGGTAACCGTCTCCTCAACCCAAGTCTTCTCTCTTCATCTTCTTCGCGCCTACTCCCCCAAGCCCGTGAAAACTAACAGCTTTCACACAGACAGAGGGAATAACATCTATTCCAATTGGTTAACAAATGAATACAAGTCCTGTTATCACGAATTATAACCCAAACATACTGCTACAGAAGAAACCCTTACAAATGTAAATTCAGAAACAGACTAGAAGTGGAACTTTCAGATGATCTAATGAGGATTAAGATGTTTCTCTCATCTGGAAATGAAATAATCCAGACAGTGTTGATAGACAATGGATTTGTAAAAAAGACAGCTGAGAAAAAGTTTACAAAATGTGAAAGATTTTCTTTGTTGTATTCTATTTCATTAATACAACTAATAAATAAAATAATAAGCATGTGATTTTTCAATTTTCATTCTAATTATTGTATTAAATGTTTCTTTTTCTATGTGTATTACAAAAAGAAACATTTAAAGTTCTGTGCAGTTTTAAAGCTGTGTAAAAATTTCCTGTTCAGAGCAATGGTTGGTCTGTGCAGCTGTAAAAATAATTAGAGGGAATATTGATTGCCTCAGGGGTTTGTGTAAAGCCCTGCCTTGTGTCATAGACTGATAGTGCGAGAGCTCGATTCACGTACTCTCTCCCCTGTGTCACAGACTGATAGTGTGAGAGATCGATTCATGTACTACCTCACCTGTGTCACAGACTGATAGTACGAGAGCTCGATGATTGTACTCTCTCACCTGTGTCACAGACTGATAGTACAAGAGCTCGATGATTGTACTCTCTCACCTGTGTCACAGACTGATAGTACGAGAGCTCGATGATTGTACTCTCTCACCTGTGTCACAGACTGTCAGTACAAGAGCTCGATGATAGTACTCCCTCCCCTGATATACAGTACAGAGAGCCCACTGCTGTATACTGATGACATTGTGCTCAGAGGATTCACCGAGGAATGGGGTAGCTGAAGCCCTGGACTTGCTAGTCAGCCACATGAGGCAAATCCACAGAAAATACAGGGGCCAGGCCAGACAGTCCAGCCTCTGGGTATCCAGTGGGTCTCAGGATTGGAAAAATAATGGGTTTTCAAGGGTATAAAAACAGATTTTCTTTGTGCAAGAGGGAGAGTTTTGTTTTAGAGTAGGTCAAGGCCAGTGCTAATGCAAAATGGACAGGGACAAGTTCCTTGAGTCAGAGTTAGAGGGAAAGTGAAAACTGGATTTCTGTACGGCTGCTACTGTAGACTTTTGTTTTCCTTTCTGTATTGAATTTCTCCTCGTTCTAATAAAGTGTTTTCTTGTGGCCTTCAATATACGTGCAGTGTCTCCTTTGTTTGTTAATCCATATGCAAATACCCTGAACTGAATGAGAAAAGAACACAGAAGGAATTTTAAAATAACTTTCAAAAGGTGATGTCTCAAAAAGGCAGCATCTATCATTAGGACCCCATCAACCAGGACCCCGTCAGCCAGGCCCCTGTCAGCCAGGACCTCGTCAGCAAGGACCCCCCATCAGCCAGGCCTGCCCTCTTCAGCCAGGACCCCATCAACCAGGCCCCCATCAGCCAGGACCCCGTCAGCCAGGACTCCATCAGCCAGGACCCATCAGCCAGGACCTCGTCAGCCAGGACCCCGTCAGCCAGGACCCCATCAGCCAGGACCCCGTCAGACAGGCCCCCGTCAGCCAGGACCCCGTCAGCCAGGACCCTGTCAGCCAGGACCCCGTCAGCCAGGCCTGCTCTCTTCAGCCAGGACCCATCAGCCAGGCCCCCATCAGCCAGGCCCCCGTCAGCCAGGACCCCATCAGCCAGGACCCCGTCAGCCAGGACCCCATCAGCCAGGACCCATCAGCCAGGCCCCCATCAGCCAGGACCCCGTCAGCCAGGACCCCATCAGCCAGGACCCCGTCAGCCAGGACCCCATCAGCCAGGACCCTGTCAGGCAGGCCCCCATCAGCCAGGACCCATCAGCCAGGCCCCCATCAACCAGGCCCCCGTCAGCCAGGACCCCGTCAGCCAGGACCCCATCAGCCAGGACCCCGTCAGCCAGGACTGCCCTCTTCTCACTGCTACCATCAGGGAGGAGGTACAGGAGCCTGAAGACACACACTCAATGATTCAGAAACAGCTTCTGCCCCTCTGCCATCAGATTTCTGAATGGACATTGAACCCGTGATCACTAGCTCCGTATTTTCCCTCTCTTTTTCCACTACGTATTTAAATTTATTTTTATATATACTTACTGTAATTTATAGTTTTTATTGTTATGTATTGCAATGTAGTGCTGCCAGAAAACAATAAATTTCATAGCATATTCCAGTGATACTAAACCTGATTGTAATTCTGATTCTGATTCTCGTGTAGATATTCCCATGATATTATCGGACGGGTAGGTCCAGGATCTAGACTCAGGACTGGCAATATATTTCAAAGTCAGGATAACAAGACCATGAGATGTAGGAGCAGAATTAGGCCATTTGGCCCATCGAGTCTGCTCCGCCATTTCATCATGGCTGATCTGATTTGATAGGTTTCGATTAGATCACCCCCAAGTCTTCTGAATTCTATTGAATACAGGCCCAGAGCTGACTGACACTCTTTAGATGACAAGCTATTAAATCCTGAAATCATTTTCATGAAGCTCCTTTGAACCCTCTCCAGTTTCAGCACATCCTTTCTCAGGGAAGTGGCCAAACCTGCTCATGCCCACCTCACGTGTGAGATGGTGGGAACCTGAAGGTGGTGGTGTTCCCATGCACTTTTTGCCTTGTCCCCCTTGGTGGTAGGGGTCGTGGGTCTGGTGGGTGCTGCTGTGGTGGTCATTTGTAGAAGTCAGCCCTTCTTTGTCCTGAACAGTTATTGGAGCTCCAACCATGAGAACATGTAGAGTATTCCATCACACGCCTGATGTGCCTTGTAGTTGGTGAAAACCCTCAGGGTGACATGAAGTGAGATATCTCTCACCCCAAATCATCCTCACAAGATATTCAGCCTCTGACATACTCTTGAATTTATGGGATTGGTCCAGTCAAGTTTCTTGTCAATGGTGTCTGACAGGACGTTGATGGGGATGAAGATTAGAATCACTTGTGTACCAGGAGTGGGAGCCAATGCTGGCTGCTGAAGTAATGGGTGAGCTGGATGGTGAATGATGGACTCAAACAGATTTGAACTCTCTGGAGAGGAGCTAATGGGAGCACAATCATGACAGTAGCTTAATCATCTCTCACGGTTGATGGGTAGATCTTTGGCCTGGAAAGTAATGCAAAGTTAAAAATAATATTTCTTTCTCTAACGCTCTGGGACAGACACAAAATTGGAGATGGCAGGTATCCAGCACAGCCTCACTGGACATACTCCATGTTGTCTCAATCTTTCTCAGAGCCATGAAGAGAGATACTTTGCTTATTTGAATCCCTTTAGTACTCAGAGCTGTCTCCTGCTTGATCGTCCCCATGACAAACCACTTCTCTGAAACCCACAGCACTTGTTTGTGGCCAGGTACAGTTACTGATAGGAGCACAACATTTAAACACAGTACAGGATGTGGGAGGAACCCGGAGCGTCTGGGGGAACCCATACCGTCACAGAGAGAACATGCAAACTCCACACAGACAGCACTGGAGGTGAGACTCCAACCTGGGTCGCCGGAGCCATAAGGGAGCTGATCTGCTGACTGCTCCATCATGGTACTCTGCTGCACAGTCTAAACTGCACTCTGTTTTCAAACATTTCAGACTAGGTGGAAGGCCCAGCCTGTAGGGTGTAATTTATATTAATCATGTGGTGATCACTTATGTAAGGTGAGTCTTTGTTCTTGGCAGAATCAACCAATGAAGACCAATAAACCTTTTCAGCTCCCAATCTCCCTGAACACCCCGCAGCCAGCTCAAAGCTCCTTCACAAGTGAGTGGTCGGGATAAGACCTGTCTGTCATTGGGAGCTGCCAGATGTGCCTCACCTGAAGCTACTGCAAAGTTCATCCAAGCTCACCTCTCTGGAAAGCAGCTGCCAACATTACCTAGAGCATGCAGTTCGTAGAGATCGCTTCCTGATTCTTCGTGTACCAGAGGCCACTGTATTTTTAAACAGATGCTCATAATTTTCCCAGGATCATCGATCATGTTTTCCATTTGATGTCCATTGGAGATGGCAGGTATCCAGCACAGCCTCACTGGACATACTCCATGTTGTCTCAATCTTTCTCAGAGCCATGAAGAGAGATACTTTGGTTATTTGAATCCCTTTAGTACTCAGAGCTGTCTCCTGCTTGATCGTCCCCATGACAAACCACTTCTCTGAAACTCACAGCACTTGTTTGTGGCCAGGTACAGTTACTGATAGGACATGAACATCGACTTCTCTAACTTCCGCTAATGCCCCACCTCCCCCTCGTACCCCATCTGTTACTTATTTTTATACACACATTCTTTCTCTCACTCTCCTTTTTCTCTCTCTGTCTTTCTGAATATACCCCTTGCCCATCCTCTGGTTCCCCCCCCCCCACCTCCTTGTCTTTCTTCCCGGACCTCCTGTCCCATGATCCTCTCGTATCCCTTTTGCCTATCACCTGTCCAGCTCTTGGCTCCATCCCTCCCCCTCCTGTCTTCTCCTATCATTTTGGATCTCCCCCTCCCCCTCCAACTTTCAAATCCCTTCCTCGCTCTTCCTTCAGTTAGTCCTGACGAAGGGTCTCGGCCTGAAACGTCGACTGCACCTCTTCCTAGAGATGCTGCCTGGCCTGCTGCATTCACCAGCAACTTTTATGTGTGTTGCTTGAATTTCCAGCATCTGCAGAATTCCTGTTGTTTATGTTTTCCATTTGTTGCTTTTGTAAATTCCGTTTTCCACTGGGCGCTGGGCCTGCAGTTCTGAGGAATGGAGAAATGATTATTTTGAGCCATATATGTCTCAATATTACTTTTCATCAAAACTGCATGAAATATTAATATCAGTGTTTTTTTTCTTTTCCTTGGACACACTGGAATCATTGCAAAACAGGAGCGAGATGATCTGAAGGAGTTGTGGTGAGGTGCCACATCTGGATGGGATGTGTTACTGTCCATCTTTAATAATGGTTCAACATTGGCAGAGTTCAAAGTTCATCATTAACAGAGTGTTTAAGAAAGAGTCAGATGATTCTTTGTGATGGAACAACACCTTCCAATTATCCACAATCAGGTGGCCAATTCGCATTTCTCATCTGTCTGATTCGGTCTAACCAAAAACAATTGCTAATAAAACTAATTGCCTACCGTGAAATTGCTTGGTTTAAGTCATTAATGTGAATTAATCTGCCTCAACTACTTAGGATAGTAATTCATGTTTTAGAACTCTAATAATGATGTGATTTATGGCTCAAAATGGGAGTAATGAAAATTCTGAGTTTCACTTCTTAGGTGGTAAAATGTTCCTGGAGGATTCTTAAACTGTAGATCTTTTTGTGGAAGGCAAATTAAATAAAGTTTGTCTTTTCACAAATAACAGTTTACATTTTCCAGTAAAAGCTGTTCCAAGGCATGTGATTATGATAGTCAAACTGCTTCACTGTCAAATAGCCCAAGAGGTATTTATATTTTGTAGCTTGGGGAAAAATACACACGTAGGACAACAAATACTTTTTCAGGTCTTTAATTCCTTTACCTGTTTTAGATGTTTTAATGCAGAAAGAGGGTATCAAAATAAAAACAACACAATTAATTAAAAATAAATCACAGTTCCTGCTGTTACAATCTTAGTTTAACTTCACACCACACCTTTGTTACGTATGCAGTATGAAAATAACCGAAACAAAATATATAAAACCAATACGGTGATGGCAATTCTAAACAAAACAATACCAGCGCCTTTACTTCTTGAGAAAACTAAAGAAATTTGGCCTGTCCCCTAAAACCCTCACTAATTTTTATAGATGCACCGTAGAAAGTATTCTTCTAGGGTGCATCACAACCTGGTATGGAAGTTGTGCTGTCCAAGACCGAAAGAAGCTGCAGAAGATCGTGAACACTGCCCAGCACATCACACAAACCAATCTTCCGTCCTTGGACTCACTTTACACCACACGCTGTCAGAGCAGTGCTGCCAGGATAATCAAGGACACGACTCACCCAGCCAACACAGTTTTCGTCCCTCTTCCCTCTGGGAGAAGGCTCAGGAGCTTGAAGACTCGTATGGCCAGATTTGGGAACAGCCTCTTTCCAACTGTGATAAGACTGCTGAACGGATCCTGACCTGGATCTGGGCCGTACTCTCCAAATATCCGGGCCTGCATCTCGGTTTTTTTGTACTACCTTACTTTCTATTTTTCTAATTTTTCTGTTTATGATTTATAATTTAAACTTTTGATATTTACTATCGATTTGTAATCCAGGGAGCGGGATTACGAATTGACAATAAACTGGACTGGTCTAAGAACACTAAGGCTGTCTACAAGAAGGGTCAGAGCCATCTCTATTTCCTGAGGAGACTGAGGTCCTTTAACACCTGTTGGACGATGCTGAGGATGTTCTACGAGTCTGTGGTGGCCAGTGCGATCATGTTTGCTGTTGTGTGCTGGGGCAGCAGGCTGAGGGTAACAGACACCAACAGAATCAACAAACTCATCCGTAAGGCCAGTGATGTTGTGGGGATGGAACTGGACTCTCTCACGGTGGTGTCTGAAAAGAGGATGCTGTCTAAGTTGCATGCCATCTTGGTCAATGTTTCCCATCCACTACATAATGTACTGGTTGGGCACAGGAGTACATTCAGCCAGAGACTCATTCCACCGAGATGCAGCACAGAACATCATAGGAAGTCATTCCTGCCTGTGGCCATCAAACTTTACAACTCCTCCCTTGGAGGGTCAGACACCCTGAGCCAACAGGCTGGTCCTGGACTTATTTCATAATTTACTGGCATAACTTACATATTACTATTTAACTATTATGGTTCCATTACTATTTATTATTTATGGTGCAACTGTAACGAAAACCAATTTTCCCCGGGATCAGTAAAGTATGGCTATGAATATGTGAAGTGCAGAATCAAATATCACTATGATGATTGTACGTTCTAGTATCAATTATTTGGCGACAATAAAGTATAAAGTACAAAGTATAAAACAATGTTCGAATTCCACCAACCCTGTACCTTATACACAACATTGAAAATATGAATAAACACATCTCATCTTATCTAAGGGATATAGTCACACTGGCACACACGTGCTTAACTTCCAAACACATATGGGCTAGACCCTGAAACGAGTTCTCCTCACTCACGCTTCATAAATAGAGATTAACACATTCACATTACTCTGTTACATTCATATTCAGTCATGAAATGATAAAGAAAGACAAATAAACTTTTACAATATATTGTCTTGGAGTTTAAATTACTAAAAAGACTAACCTACTAGGCCGATATTCTAGATTTACAAACAAGTGTAAATGAATTGACATGGATATTATCAAATATTATTCACCTTTCTTCATCAAACCTGGGAAAAGCATTCGAAAGTCTTTCCCTTAAGGACGTGGTAACTCTTCTTTCTACTCCACACGTGCAAAATGACATCACTGTTTTCTCTTAAACGCACAGGCAGCTATTTTAGCACTACCAGTGTGAATACGTAAATACACTTTAGCAATAAAAAATGATATTCAACAGTCACCTAGTTACATATATATAATGTTCACACTACCATTGACAATTCTTCATAACTTCACAGAAACAAATACAACTCCCAGTCAGTAATGACTCACAATGTCCAGCCTTCTTATCTTTCACATTTTCCTCCTGTCCCTTTATTCTTGATCTAATCTCTGTTTAGTCCTCCACTTCCTTTTGCCCCCATTTTGTCAGGACACATGTTGTTCAGCGCTGTTTGCTCTGTTCCTCAGTGTAGTGAGATAAACCACTGGGTGCGGCAGTCTACACATTCAGACACGATATGCTGTTCCTCTCACTGCTGTGGCTCGGAAAACCGGTTTTGTTTTCTGGAGTAGAACACGATTGCAATCATTTCCAGACTGACTCCCGTTAACCTGGAAATCTGATTGGCTGTAATTTACACTTGTGCTTGTGAGGTGCACTCCATTGACGACATCATTAGACCATTGCAGGAAAAATTAGGCCAAGTCATCCTGAGAGTTCACTGCCGAGAGATGCATCTACTCTACTGTAAATCAGTCTTTATCTTTATATTGACGGGGAGGCACTGAAGTTTAAGATGCCTCGGAAGATGGTCTGTGACCAATATAGCCAGTGAAGCAGCTTCATGCGACCGGCTAATTATAATCTTTGGAATATCAGAATAATGTTCATAGATTGAATGATGCAGCCAAAATCTGAAATGACTTAAAGAATAACCTTATCTGCTTAAAGCTTAAAGCCACGCTTTGATAAATGATAAACACAAAGACGTTAGTGTGCAGAAGTAGACAGAGCTGTGTGTACGAGTGTACAGGCTTTTTATGAATATAAATATAAAACTAATGATAAAACTGTACACACACAACTGTTCACACCCTAGGTTCAAAGTACATTTATTATCAAAGTATTCATGCAGTATACAACTCTGAGAATCGTCTTCCCACAGACAGTCATGAAACAAAGAAATGAAACCATGGAACTCATTCAAAGAAAAACATCAAACTTCCAACATGCAAAAAAAATGCAAACAGTAAAAAAAAATGAGTGAAAACACAGAATATAAAACACCAAACCATAGATCATCGAAACAATCCAGGCATATTCATTTCAGCTCAGTTCAGTTCAATCTTGCACTGTGTTAACTTCAGGACTAGAAGGATGGTGGAAACAATAATGTGCTAAAGATCATTTCTGTCCTCAGGCGATAAGTGCAAAAGTAAGGAGCTCCTGATTACCAGACCAGCTGGAGTTGCAGAAAGGTTGCTGAGCATGATGGGAAATATGGCCAACGATGGTCAGGAACAGGATGAGGGAAAAGCAGGGACCCAATCAATGCTGGATGCTAGGACAGTGATCATGTAAGCTGCCAGGATGGGGAGTGATGTGTGGGAGGTACAAGCAATATCAAGGTTGGCAGAGGTGAAACTAGGATGCATTGCCCAGATGGTTTGGGCATGAGGTCAGGGGCCAAGGAGTGAGTTTTGTTGTTTGCTTTTTCAGAGGTTAGGAGGAATTAATGCAAGGGGATTGGGAGGTTCAGAGAGTCTGACATACCCCAGACACCACTACACTGAGCAAATGCAGTTACCCTTCAAGTGCTGAAGGATGTTGAGGTGGATGGGGTTGAATCACCTGCTTTGTCCTGGATGCTGCCTGGTCTGTGGAGTGTTGTTGGATCTGAGTCGATCCAAGCAATTGAATACACTCTGCCACATTCTAACTTGTGGATCGTGGAAAGGCTTCTGGGTGTCAGGACGTGAGTTACTCAAGAGACGAGTTAACGTTCTGACCTGTTCTTATAGACACTCGATTTATATGGCTGGTTCCATTAAGATCGTGGTTCCAGATTGTCCCAGTTCTATGAACCCATCCACTTTATGGTCTATCAGTTATAGATCCACTTACAAAATATTGAGCTGAGGGTTAAATTGGACGCTGATGTTGCGATTCATCATCAGTCAATGATCATCAGGAAGCAGGGACGGGTGGAGGTGGCAGCTGGGGTAGAGGGTTTCTATCAAGAATCAACAACAAGAACCTTGGCCTTCCTTGTGTTTGAATGGTGAAAAATGTTCCTATCTAGTACAAGGTCATGGATAAGCATGATTATAGTGCGAAGGCAGCAGAGAGGCTGAGAAAAACAATGTTGAGTTCAAACCAAATGGTAAACTTGCATACAAATACACGACATTTTGTTTCTGTGAATGATACCAACAATAGACCAGCTTAAGCACCAGGCACTCAGGCAATTTAACACAAGGTCAACTAAAGCTGCCAGCTTCCTTGAGGTACAACCTATGTGGCTTCAAAGCACAGCTGCTCTTGACAAAAAATGTATGTTCAATTGGAGATTAGATTCATAAACAATATCTCCATTCAATAGACAATAGGCTTCCTGTGTCATGTAAGGTGCACACAACGAATTTGCTGAAACGTTAAGTGACTATGGATACTGTAGAGGAGAGTGTCCTTGATCTATGTACCTAACTAGTTTATTCATGCCGTACTTGTCAGGTTAATTACTTGGCAGGTTTTTGGCTCGAAGCATTGTTCTCTGTCAATCTGTTGTGTCACTGCGCTGGGCAGGGAACATTAGGGAAAACAGATGTTTTGTCCTTTCAAGGTCCTGACCTAATAGCCATCTGTTAGCAATGCTCATATGAAAGGCGACTGTGAAGCAGTGAGAGAACCAGGTTTGTCTGTTACTGATGCTGAGTGATGGGAGGGCTACCCAATATATCCTCCTACGTTTTTCTAGCCAAGCACTGTGTCACTCTGTACTCCCAGCCGATAATCCGTAATCAGGTCAGATGGCCTGAGTTTATTCGTTGTAAGTCAGTTGGTTCTAAGGGGAAATCAGTCCTGGTTGACTCATGTTACTGCTCAGTGCTTGATGGAGAGAATGAGCTCGGAACGTGTGCTGGGAAGCACAAAATTAATTGAATTTGAGGGAGAGCCAATGAGGACAGCAGGGACGAAACTGTGTGTCCATTCCTCACCTTGGACGTTCCTGGAACTGAGTTTGAATAGATGATCAAAACCATCCTGTAAAGGTCATGAAAAAGTAATCCAAGGAGATTGATCTCACTGTGAAAAAAATCACATCACAAGGAGAAATATTAGCAGAGGCAGAATCGAGAAGAAGACAACGTAAGCGCAATCTGTTACTGTCAGCAAACACGGAGAAGGTTGAGAAACGTCTGGCGTGTATGTGAGGAGATCAGGGGAGTGATGTAAAAGTGGGTTCCTGGATATCAAACTGCAGCTAATGTTTATTATCTCTGGGCAATTACCTGTTCCAAAGAACTCCTGTGTGTTCGGACCGAGGAAAATGATTCAGCTCACTGCTCCACGATGCTTACTCAGCTCTGCACTCAACGAGGGGGCTCGGACTCTCTTTGTGGATTTGAGTTCAGAACGCTATTTGCTTACGGTTATCATTTGTATTATTTGTTATTTTCAGTCTTCACATTGGGTGCTCAATGGTCTTTTTTTTAATGGGTTCTTTTGGGTTTCTTTGTCTTATGACTGCCTGTAAGGAGATGAATCTTGAGGTTGTATAATGTATTTTGAATTTCAGAAGGCCTTTGACAAGGTGTCGTATGTAACACGCTGTAATGTTTCACTGTTAATGTAATGGTTTCTCGGTAGCAGCTATGTTTGGGTTATGACTAGAGATAACGGGGGCTTTGGAATGTGCGCTGTCCAATGAGAGGCGTGCTGTTTCTTTCTTGTGTGTCTGGGAGAAAGGGTTCGCAGCTTTTGGTCAGCGAGAGATGAAGAGAGAAGACACGAGTGGAGAGAGTTGGTAGTCTGCCGGACGGAGTGGACTTGGAGCAAGGGTCCAGGGGTTGACGACACGACGCTCGGAGGAGGTCGATGGAGAGCGAATGGACGGAAAATCATGAGCTCCAACGTGCACTTTAGATTGTTTCATTAAAATAGGCCCTTTTTCTTTTTGTTTTCTTTGCGTAGTCAAATTAAGAATTATAAAGCTCAATCATTTAATTCCATATGGAGTACTGTCTGATATTTTGTGGAACGGATTTGTAACTGGGAAACACATCACATAGCATCCACACAAACAGGATTTGTCAAGTTTGGCTGGGCTGGAGGCCGTCTTCCCCTAGACTAACACAAGCTAGTCGGACCTGAGGGTTACACGTACATAAGGCTGCTTAACAAGATAAGGGCCCACGATATTAGACCATAAGACCATAAGATATAGGAGCAGAATTAGACCACTTATCCCATAGTCTGCTCACAATTTCATCATGGCTGATCCATTTTTCCTCTCAGCCCCGATCCCCTGCCTTCTCCCCGTATCCTTTCATACCCTGAGTAATCAAGAATCTATCAACTTCTGCCTTAAATATTCCCATTGACTTGGTTTCCACAGCCCCCTGTGGCAACAAATTCCACAGCTTCACCACAATTATAGGAAAGATACTCGACTGGATAGAAAATTGGCTGATTGGCAGGAGGCAAAGAGTGGGAATAAAGGGGAGATCTTCTGATTGGCTGCCGGTGACAGGTGTTGTCCCTCAAGGATCTACTGTATATTGGTCAAAGAAGTGGAAGATGGAATATAGTGCAGGGAATATAGTATGATCATGCACTTTGATAGAAGGAATAAAGGCATAGACTATTTTCTGAACAGGGAGAAAATTTTAAAAAAAGAGGTGTAATTACTTGGGAGTCCTTTTGCGGGATTTCCTAAAGGTTAACTTGCAAGTTGAGTCAGTGGTAAGGAAGGCGAATGTAATGTTAACATTCGCTTCAGGAGGACTAGAAATGAAAAGCAAGGATGCAATGCTGAGACTTTATAAGGCATTGGTCAGTTTGCACTTGGAGTACTGTGAGCAGTTATGGCCCCTTATCTCAGAAAAGCTATGCTGGCACTGGAGATGGTCCAGAGGAGGTTCACAAGTATGTTTCTGGGAATGAGTGGGGACACTGATGGCTCTGGAAAGTACTCATTGGAAGTTCATAGGTATGTTTCTGGGAATGAATGGGGCTAACCCACAGGGAGTGACTGATGGCTCTGGAAAGTACTCACTGGACTTTAGAAGAATGAGGGAATCATGGGGAAATTCGGAAGAGAATTTACAAACAAAATGGAGAATTACTCCCAACAGGATCGATTTCACTCTGTTTCCAAAATGTCAGAAAAACGGTTCTGTCCTTCCTGGCTCCTTCAGTGGCATTTCCGAGATACCGTCATTCCTCATCACACAGACCTGACATTATCAGGAGCAGGCAAGAGACGGAGTGTTTTACCGACAGCAACCTGGCAAAAGCAGGGAGAGTGTCAGCATTTACACTGCTCGATGGAAAGTGTCACAAAGTTAACTCATCGTGCTGATGTCTGAAAGCTTCAGAGAGAAGAAGGAAACAAACAGCAACAAACACTCGTGTTGCTCTCCCGAACTGCGCCATTGCACATCAGCTGATCTAACCCTCTGCTACTCCCCTGGAATTCAGCAAGTTCAAAAACCTTCAAACAAACATGAGAAAAAGCCTCTTCACCCAGAGTCGAATTCCTAACCCAGCAGGACCTTAGAAGCTTAATTAATCCGTTGGTACTCTCCTGGAATTCAGCGAGCTCAAAAATCTTCAACCAAAGATGAGAAAAGAGACTCTTCACCTACAGTAGAATTATTTACCCAGCAGGGATTTAGAGGCTGGGTAAATAATCAATCTTCATCATCAGCATCAACCTTCTGATAACTTGGTTTGTCGTCACACCCCTATCCTTCAAAGGATTTTTACCGGGGTAAAAATTATGAGCATGAATACATTATTAGATACACACTAATATACAGGGTCATCAGCTATTCGGCTAATACAGAGAACTTTAAGTTGTCAACACCTTGACAGACAGTCAGCAATCACATTTTCCGTTCCTTTTATATGTGTTATTTTAATATCCTCTAAGACCAGGCTCCAACTTAGCAACCTTTTGTTTTCATCCTTCATAGTGGCCAAAAACACTAATGGGTTGTGATCAGTGTAAATTCTCAGTGGTTTCCATCTTGGACAAATATAACAAGGGTCGTCCCACACAAACTTAGCATTCTTTGGCAAGAGCTTAGTAAGAGGGAGGATAATATCCGCAAAATTTTTGCAAAACTTCCGATAGTACACCATCATCCCCAAGAACCTTCTCAGGGCTCTCTTGTCTGTCAGGGTGGGGACTTCCGAGATAGCCCGCACCTTAGCCTGCATCGGAGCCAGCTGCCCCTGTCCTACCACAAATCCCATATAAGTGCCCTTCGCGTGGCCGAATTCACTTTTTGCGAGGTTCACTGTCAGGCTGGCTTCAGCCAGCTTTTTAAACAGTTCCCCTACTGCCACAATGTGCTCCTCCCACATGTCACTCCAGACCACTAAATCACCAATATACGCTTCTGCGTTCTTTAGCCCCTTTTGTCACTGAATTAATCATCCTACAGGGGTGTTGCTTACTAGGCTGACCTGATGTGACAACAACACCATGAACCGGCTCTTTGCATCGCCTCAGGACATCCGGACATACGTCTGCGTGCCGGTTAGTTAGCTTTATCAGCGGCTCGCTCTGTGCGGGGGTTAAGTGAGAGAACTCATCAGCAAAGTTGGCCAAAACAATAGATTTCTCCCATCTGGTCGGCACCATACTTATCTTTGCAAAATGGGTTTTCCCCTTATCAGGTGGCACCCTAGCCTCATTAATTTTCGTGATAACACTGACTAGGTTTGCTCTCTTATTGTGGCAAGCTGTTAACATATCAAGAGCCTGTAACTGTGTAAGCTCACGTCTATAATAGTCAATAGCATCCTTCCTCCTGTGCGGCCAGTAAGACTCTTTCATGATTCTATCAAATGTTTTCCTCACTCCAAAATGTCCACCGAGGGGTATCTTGTGGGCTAGGTTAAAAATCTCATCCCCATAAATTTTCGGCACTATCACCTCCTATTCCTCACCTGTGGGCATGGTACTTGGTCTCCATTTCCTCCTTAGTACTCCCTCCTTCACATAATAGCCCACTGGCTCCCTTTTGAATTCTGCTTCAGAGAGAGCTGTCTCCGCCAAAACCATCAGCTCCTCATCTCACTCCTGTGCCTGTACAAATTCCTTCCTTGCTAATGATAAGCCTACCTCAGCTTCCGTTTCACCACGCCCCTTCTCACTTCTTAACCCCTCCTGGTACAAGGCTGGTAAAAACGACTCAGCTAAATCTATATTCGCTTCGGCAGCCTTTCTGGACACACGCCAAGTCACTGCGCGAACGGGATAAACCTGTGAGTCCATGGGCGGGGCCTCAATGCTGGCAGGCTGGCTTGTCAATCTTACTGCTGGGTACACCTCTCCACCGGCGAAGCCATTACCGAGTAAGACCTCCACGTCTTCCATCGGTAGTTCAGGCCTCACTCCGATCGTGACCAGTCCGGAGACCAAGTCACCTTTTAGGTGTATCTGGTGCAAAGGTACTGCTTCAGTCCCTTTCCCAAAGCCTTTTATCACACTGACCCCCCAGTCTCGGTCTCTGAACTAAAGTCTAAAACACTCCTTAAGATCAGTGACTGACAAGATCCAGTGTCTCTCCAGATCCGCACTGGAACTGGATTTGACCCCTCCTTCACCGACACCAATCCGACTGAAATAAACTTCTCATGCCCTTCCTGAACTCTGTCAGACCTCTTCTCCCCTAGCGGTTTGTTTGCCGGCTCAATACAGCCAGTCGGAGTCGTTTTTCCTTTCCCCGTCTCCTCCTTTGGGGCAAAGCACCTGGACGCAAAGTGACCGGCTTTCCCACAATTATAGCAAACGACCCCAGGAGACTTCCTACCAAACTGCTTCCTGTCTTCCTTATCCTTCTCACTAGTGCCTGGCTTACTTTCTGGCTTTTCCAGCGAACTCTCTCCGCCCTCTCGTCTACCCTTGTGGTAGCTTTTACTCGGGGTAAACTTCATTTTATGTGTCAACGCATACTCATCCGCTAACTTAGCAGTTGCGGCTAAGGTTTCTGCCTCTTTCTCATCTAGATAGGCCCTCATACCTTCAGGGACACGACCTTTAAACTGCTCAATCAGTATTAGCTGTAGCAGTCTGTCATAATCCCCATTGACCCCTTTCGAGGTGCACCAACACTCACAATACATCTGTATCTCACGGGCAAATTCTAAATACTGCTTCCTCGCATTCCGGTACCTCTGCCGGTATGCCTCCGGGACCAACTCATAAATCCTGAGTATTGCCTCTTTCACCACATCATACCTCTGGGCATCTTCTGCGGACAATGCCGAGTAAGCTTGTTGAGCTTTTCCTTTAAGTACGCTCTGAAGCAAAACAGCCCACTTATCCCTCGGCCAGTCCTGACTTGCAGCGACTTTCTCAAAATGTAGAAAGTACCGATCAACATCGGCCTCCTCAAATGGGGGAACCAGCCTAACCTCCTGGGTCGCCCTGAACCCTCCACCTTGGTTCGGCATGGGTCTAGCGTCATCCTTAACTTCTCCAGCTCAAATTCCCTTTCCCTCTGTTTCTCTCTCTCTTTGCATTCTAACTGCCTGTCCCTCTCTTCTCGTTCCAGCTGCCTGTCCCTCTCTTCTCGTTCCAGCTGTTTTACCCGGAACTCGTGCTCGAGTCTCAAGTTTTCAGTCTGCAGCTGTACTGCTTCTCCACCAGGCTTGCTCATAGATACCACCTCCAGCTCCCCTTGGGGAAACACACCTTTAGATACATAATGCTCTATGATAGCTCTGTACATCTCTGCTCTCCTCATTGTCGACTTCCCCTTACAAAGATTCAACCGTTTGGCCACAGTTGCCAATTCTGATTTCCTGGCATCCCCTAATGCCTCCAAGGTTGGCGCCTTTAGAAATTCCTCAATCTCCATTTCTGCTGTTTGCCCTTCCTTTCTTTCGGGAATTTTAACCTGATCAATTTACCCAGTCCCAAATCTGGCGTTCAAAATCGCGGGCGAGATCCCCACTTATGTTACGTACCCCGTAACTGGGTTGCCAAACCAGCAGAAATGGACCACTTAGTTGGAGTCTGGTTTAACAGAAGCTAATAAAGTTTTATTAAAGAAATAAGTAACACAGTACTCTAATCGTAAGGATATAAATGCAACAGGTTAGCAGTGATAAAACACACATGTACACAGAGCTAGGGTAATAGGAATCAACCAAGCTCTATTGCAGTCTAGGGGTCGGGGAGGATGAAGGGGGAAATTGGGAGGTGATAAGTGGAAAAGGTAAAGGTCAGAGAGGAAAGTAGACAGTGGGTGAAAGGGAAGGAGGAAACGCACCAGAGGGAGGTGATTGAAGGTGAGGAGAAATGAAGAAGGGAGCCCGAATGGGGAATGGAAAAAGACAGAAGGGGAAGGGGAGAAATTTCCAGAAGTTAGAAAAATCAATGTTCATGTCATCAGGTTGGAGGCTACCCAGTCAGAATCTGAAGTTTTCTTCCTCCAACCTGAGAGGGGCCTCATTGTGGCAGTAGATTGGGGATGACAGATTGGGAATATTTAATTTAATAGTTTTTAAATATATTGCTTATTGTGATTTATAGTTTTTGTATTAATATCTATTGCAATGTACTGCTGCCGCAAGACAACAAATTTCATGACAGATGCCAGTGATATTAAACCTGATTCTGGTTCTGAGGGTCAGCAGGGCACTGCCTGGATTGGAGATGTTACGTACCCCGTAACTGGGTTGCCAAACCAGCAGAAATGGACCACTTAGTTGGAGTCTGGTTTAACAGAAGCTAATAAAGTTTTATTAAAGAAATAAGTAACACAGTACTCTGATAGTAAGGATATAAATGCAACAGGTTAGTAATGATAAAACACACATGTACACAGAGCTAGGGTAATAGGAATCAACCAAGTTCTATCGCAGTCTAGGGGTAAAGTGATCAGTCTCAAGTGACGCAGAGTTCAGTTCAGCTTAGTACAGTTTGCAGTAATCGCTGTTGTGCTGTCGGAGAGAGAGAGAGAGATAGAGATATGCAAATCTGATTCAGCAGACCTTTGATGTTCTTCGCAGTTGGCTTTCGGGTGGACCCTTTTTTATGTCTTCTGTGGTCACCAACTGTGACCCCTCCGCTCCGGATACGACCGTTCTTCCACTGTGAACCCGGCATCCAGGCAAGGGCGGACACACACACCAGGTTCCCGCCGATCGCACCCTTTCACCCTGTGTGTCTATGGCCGGTTCCCGTGACTAGACCTCCAAACTTCCACCAACTTGTGGGGGCACATCGCTCTTCCAGGGTCTCGCTATCTCGTGATCTTGTGGTGTGTGTCGTGCCTTAGCGAACCTGTTCTTTTTATCCCCCTGCTGGGGTATTGTCTGTCCATCAAATGTCAAACAGTTCAGGTTCAAAGCAACCGGTCTGTCAATATTCTGAAATATGATTCTTTTTCGTTAATCTCTCTCTTCTCTCTTATTAGCATTTTGAATGTTTCTCCATTGTCTCCCTTATCTCTCTCATCAGCATCAATCTTCTGATAACTTGGTTTGTCGTCACAGAGGTCAGGACTGCCGGCCGAGGTCGGACAAACTTGGAGTTTTCTCTGGAGCGGCAGAGGCTGAGAGGAGACCTGACAGACATGTGAACGTGCAGGAGATGGAAAGATAGAAACTGTGTAGGCAGAAGGAGTTCATTTCATTAGATGTTTAATTATTAGTTTATGTCATTCTGTGCAACATCATGGGGAAAAGGGCTTTTTCCTGTGCTGTACTGTCTGTATTTAATAAACAAACAGCTGAGCTTAGCAGAAAAAGATTTTGTTCCTATCATGTATAATGCTTTCTACAAAACTGCTTCAGCAGCAGTCACTTTTATCTGACAGTCTGGGATCAGCTAGAAAACTTGGTTTCTCTTTCTAAACTTTCTCTTTCTAAAGATCTTGGGAGACTGTGACCACTGTTATATTTCTGGATTTTGACTTTTGATCTCAAGTTAGGAAATGTGCGTGAAGTTTTTCTTTCTTCCCTCTGTCCTAACCATACTTATTCACTAATATGGGGTGAGCTGTTTTCAATAGCTTGTAGTTTTCAGGTGTCAGCAGAAATTTAAAAAGTCAATGTTTCTCAGCAGGTCAGGCAGCTGTGTGGAAAGAGGAATGGAGTTTCAGAAACAAGGGCCTTTGCCAGAACGGGGAAGTGAAACAAGAAGAGAGAAAGTTGAGGAGGAATAGGTAGAACAAAGGGAGCATCTCTCATACAGTTGAGACCAAATGACTTAAAAACAGATTATCCTTTTTGTCTCTGTCTATATGCTGATAATGGAAAGGCTACGGAACATGCCCGAAGGCCGGACTAAACTAACAGAAAGAGAAATGATACAGGCAGAAAGTGTGAGTTACCTAAATTTCTTCCAGTCAAAATAGCGCTGAGCTACGGTCTCCATCGAGGTTTAGGCTCAGATTAGGTTGCTTTTTCAGATTCATCGGGATGGTTTTGGGGGTAAAGAGGAGATTTAGGGGTCAGGTTAGCGTTTAAGGACAGGGATCATGTGGAGGAATTAGAGGACAAGCTGTGTCTATCTCCGATGTCTGTCTACGAGTCCAGTGGAAGCTGGAGGCCCAGAGACGGCCAGTCCTGGGGTTAGAGGGCTGTCTCGGTGTATGCGTGGGGTTAGGTGGGTGGGAGATAAGGGGCTTGTTTTGCTGTTGTTGTTCTGTTGCTGCTCTTTTGTTGTTGTGTGTTCTCCCAACATGGTGGGCATGCTATTTGGCGCCGTAAATGTGGCGACACTTCCAGATGCCCCCAGTACATCCTCAGGTTGTGCAGGTTGTTATTGCAAATGTTACATTTCACTGTATGTTTCGATGTACATGTAGTAGTGAAGGTGAATCTGAAAATCAGATTATCTGATGGTGAGTTTGGAAAGCTACCACATGCCCAGATACTAGATAAGCAATTGTTCCTCGAGTTTGTGTTGGACATCGCTGCGACAGTACAGGAGGCCACACTGAGGTGAGAGAGAGGGAAATATGAGGAATAAACTCACTGATAACTGGAAGCTCAGAGTCCCTCCCGTGCAACCTTCCGTGCAGAGGAGATCTCATTGTAAATTTTGGAAGTAGTGAGATTAGAAAAGGCAAGTGATTTGCTGCTTCCCTTGGACACGTTGTGCAGGTCCCTGGATGGCGGGAAGGAAAGAGGTGAAATTTCATGATCTTCATTTACTGTGGAGCCTGGGATTGTGAAATCTGTGTTGTAAACACGGACGTGTTCCTCTGCAATCATCACTTTACCATGATCAGATTTGCACACATATGCATTTTGCAGAGGTTCCAACAGGCAGCAATATTAAAGAAAAGCTCTTACATTGATAGAGGTTCCTTCTTCTCCATGGAACTCAATCTCTGAAAAAAAATGATCAGTACATTTGCTTTGGAGCAGTCCTTCCCAGGTTGCAGCCTGCTATAAATCACAAGAACACAAGGACTGAGGTGCCCGCAGGCATGTCTATAAATCATAGCTGCCGTGGGAAGTGAAACATCATCTGATTTTCCAAGCACGTTACCTGTCTGCTGGGTGGAGGTCTTCACAGGGGGAAGGTAGCTCAAAGGCCTTGACCTCCTCAGCAGACTCAGTCATAGCCTGGAGCCACGGCAACATCGTAGAGTCTAAAGAAATAGGACAAGAATTGTTCAATTCTCACCTGCAGATAGCAGTAAATTTGAGGTTTTGTTGATTGCCCCTCTGACAGAGTAGACAGCCAACAATGTTTATTATACCCTTGTGCTATCAACAATAGGACTGTAATCATAGTCTGCCTCAAAGCTGAAAATACTACTCGTCAGTGTGTGGATTAGTACAACATATCCCACACCCGAACTGGCTGAAGTCGACTTCAGAGAACTGTAATTGTTATGTTGCTTATTGTGAAGGACTGCATCCTCCTAAAGGTCATGAAATGAGGCTCATGATTCCCCACATCTGACTTCACTGAGCAACTTGCCACCCACAGCAGCATAACAACGTCACCAGCCTGACACCATCTTGTTGTTGTGTCAATTCCATCCAAACAAGACAAAGCTAATTACTCCCAACATATCCTTACTAACTTTCAACGTGATTGCTGAGAGTAAGATACCATATCGTTAATTTTAGAATTTGAATTATTTCGAGTAATTGCAAAGAAAATTTAAATCCAAAAATATGCATTTAACATTTATGGCTTGCCTGTGGTAGTTTATTCCTCACCTCTCCCTGAATTAAAACATTATGATTATTATATCATGCAATTCAGCTCTCAACCTTTGATCATTGGATAATGTGATTCTAGTAAATTTAAAAGGACTAGAAGTCTGCAGCAATTCGATGGTTGTCTTTCACTATTAGTTGGCAGCAGAAGGAAGAGCTCGCAGAGATACAAAGCAGGCAGAAACCTTCCCTCCAGACAATAACAAATGGTGGATCTTCTTAAGGTTAGTACTTATCTAAGAAAGACTACAAATTATACGTCACAAAATTGGGATCTTTGATTCATATAAAGGGATCTGAGGTTACAAGCACAGTACGTAACAAATCAATGTTAATGACTCAAACTGCAGAAGTGGTTAAGAGCATCATTTCAAAAGAGAAAAGCTAGGATAAATAGTTTAACAGCAGACTGAGTTCTGATAAACCATGTGAGGACAGGTGTTGAACTCTCTGACTAATATACAGAGGTTTTATCATAATGGCCTTAGTTTATGGTAAATTATTACACAATTAATACATCTGATGTTCAAAATTATAAAGTTTTGGTGCAAATACCTTCAAGAAACTTGACATTAACCTTAAAACCAAAACAGAGCAATATTTGAGTTGGACTGTTCCTTTTAGGGAAGAAATACTGTTATAAATTCCAAACTCAGTTTGAAATTAATTGTTACTGACAGCTGGACCTTACATTTGTTCAGGTACTGGCTCTGACTAGAGCACAGTATTAATGACTGCCTGTGGCGACCCACTTTCTGGCACACACGAACCTGCTCACAACAGCGCGCGCAGGCAGAGGGCTGGCCCCAAAAAGGGCGCCAGGCCATCTTCACCAGCAGGGGGAAAATCCTGCGCGCAGAAAGGGTCTGGGAATATGCATTCCCCACAGCAATCCCGCCCAGGGAGGGCGGGAACGGGAAGGCTTTAAAGCAGGCCGCGAAGTTTGAATAAGTCTCTTTCATCGCAACTCTAACTCACCGACTCCGTGTGGTTATTCTAGCGCTGTGTGTAGCACACCGCTACAATTGGTGACCCCAACGGCCCAAACGATATTTGGACCAGAGATGACCGACGCTGCATCTGTTCACGCAGTTTCGTTAAAACTGTCAAGCTTCTGGACGCTGCGACCCCAATTATGGTTCGAACAAGCAGGAGCACAATTCCACATTCGGCAGATAACCTCGGGGTCCACT
Source organism: Mobula birostris (assembly GCF_030028105.1). NCBI lineage: Eukaryota > Metazoa > Chordata > Chondrichthyes > Myliobatiformes > Myliobatidae > Mobula > Mobula birostris. The sequence continues at coordinate 41,241,509 of NC_092394.1, forward strand.
CGCTACTACTACGTGCTGAGCTCCCTCGACCAGGAGACAGCTGCACAAGTTGAGGAGTTTATACAGTCGCCCCCGGAGGACGGCAAATACACAGCATTCAAAGCCCTGCTCATAAGGACTTTTGGACTCTCACGGCGCGAACGAGCACGCCGCTTAATGCACCTGGTTGGTTTGGGAGACAGGCCACCGTCAGCATTAATGAACGAGATGCTGGCCCTGGCTGAAGGACACAAACCCTGCCTCATGTTTGAGCAGGCGTTCCTAGAGCAAATGCCCGAGGACATATGCCTGCTGCTGTCCGACGCAGATTTCAGCAACCCCCGGGAGGTGGCGGCCCGAGCAGATGTGCTGTGGAATGCCAGGAAAGAGAGAGGGGCATCCGTCGCACAGATCACCAAGCCGCGTGCCCAAAGACAGACCAGACCAGGCCCGGCAGCAGAGCCTACAAAACCCGGCGACGGGAGTGAGGAGCCCAACAAACAATGGTGTTTCTACCACCAGCAGTGGGGCACAGAGGCCCGCCGCTGCAGACCACCCTGCAAATTCCCGGGAAACGCCAGGGCCAGCCGCCGCTGATGGCTACGGCAGCTGGCCATCAGGACAGCCTCCTGTACGCCTGGGACAAGCAGTCGGGACGCCGCTTTTTGGTCGACACCGGAGCGGAGATCAGCATCTTACCTCCAACGAGTTACAACACCCGCCACAGAGAACTGGGACCCACCCTGAGGGCCGCAAATGGCAGCACAATACGAACCTACGGCACCCGCACGGTGAGGCTACAGTTCAGCTCCAGCCGGTTCACGTGGGACCTCACACTGGCTGCTGTGGCCCAACCACTCCTGGGGGCGGATTTTCTGCGAGCCCACAGCCTGCTGGTCGACCTGCAAGGGAAGCGATTAGTCCACGCCAAGACTTTTCAAACGTTCTCCCTGGGTGAAGCACAGTTGCCAGCCCCACACCTGGACTCCATCATGCTGTCCGACGATGAATTCACCAGGGTCCTGGCGGATTTCCCATCAGTACTGACACCGCAGTTCACGGCAGCCATGCCCAGACACGGAGTACAGCACCACATCCCGACCCAGGGACCACCCCTCCACGCCCGTGCTCGAAGGCTTCTCCCGGACAAGCTCCGACTGGCGAAGGAGGAGTTCAAGAAGGTGGAGGAATTAGGGATCATACGACAGTCCGACAGCCCATGGGCCTCCCCCCTTCACATGGTGCCCAAGGCAACGGGGGGCTGGAGACCATGCGGTGACTACCGCAGACTGAACGAGGCTACAACGCCAGACCGCTACCCTGTGCCACACATTCAAGACTTCGCAGCAAACCTACACGGCGCAAGGATCTTTTCCAAGGTAGACCTCGTCCGGGGATACCATCAAATCCCTGTACATCCGGACGACATCCCCAAAACAGCACTTTTCACCCGGTTCGGACTTTTCGAATTCCTCCGAATGCCGTTTGGTCTAAAGAATGCCGCACAGACTTTCCAGCGGCTAATGGACGCGGTGGGACGCGACCTGGACTTTGCATTCATCTATTTGGACAACATCCTCATAGCCAGCGGTAGTCGGCAAGAGCATCTGTCCCACCTCCGCCAGCTCTACTCCCGTCTGAGCGAATTCGGCCTTACAATCAACCCAGCCAAATGCCAGTTCGGACTCGACACCATCCACTTGCTGGGCCACAGAATTACTAAAGACGGGGCAACCCCGCTGCCCGCCAAGGTAGACACGGTCCGCCACTTCCCCCGACCCAACACAATCAAAGGCCTGCAGGAATTCGTGGGTATGGTGAATTTCTACCACCGTTTCCTCCCCTCAGCAGCCCAAACCATGCGCCCCCTGTTCACCCTGATGTCGGGTAAGGGCAAGGATATTACCTGGGACGAAGAGGCCGCAACCACTTTCGTTAAAACCAAAGAAGCCTTAGCATACGCAGCGATGCTAGTGCACCCCGGAACGGACGTTCGTACTGCCCTCATGGTGGACGCATCCAACACAGCGGTCGGTGGAGTGCTGGAACAACTCATCGAGGGTCGCTGGCAACCCCTGGTGTTCTTCAGCAAACACCTACGACCACCCAAACTCAAATACAGTGCTTTCGACCGGGAGCTATTGGCACTATACCTGGCAATCCGGCATTTCAGGTACTTCTTAGAAGGTAGGCCCTTCACCGCGTTCACAAACCACAAACCGCTTACCTTTGCATTCACTAAGGTGCCCGACCCCTGGTCGTCCCGCCAGCAGCGACATCTGTCCTACATCTCCGAGTACACGACGGACATCTGGCATGTCTCTGGAAAGAACAACGTCGTGGCAGACGCACTTTCCAGACCTACCATACAGGCCCTGTCCCAGGGGGTGGACTATGCAGCGCTGGCAGAGGCACAGCAGGCAGACACTGAGATCTCCAGTTACAGGACTGCAGTCTCCGGTTTACAGCTTCAAGACCTCCCCGTAGATCCAGGTGAGAGGACCCTACTATGTGACGTCGCTACCGGCCAACCCCGCCCCGTCGTCCCAGCAGCCTGGCGCCGGCCGGTTTTCGAGTCCATTCACAACTTAGCGCACCCCTCCATCAGGACAACCGTCCGGCTGGTCGCCAACAGGTTCGTGTGGCATGGACTTCGTAAGCAGGTCAGTGAATGGGCCAAAACGTGCATGTAGTGCCAAATGGCCAAGGTGCAGCGGCACACCAAGGCTCCGCCGCAGTGGTTCGAACCCACCCGTCAGAGGTTCGACCACATCCATGTGGATATCGTGGGGCCCCTGCCAGTGTCACAAGGAGCGCGGTACCTCCTAACTATGATAGACCGGTTCACCAGATGGCCAGAGGCAGTCCCGCTCACCGACACCACCTCCGAATCCTGTGCCCGAGCACTGATCGCAACCTGGGTAGCACGCTTTGGGGTACCGGCCCACATTACCTCCGACAGGGGTGCCCAGTTCACCTCCAGCCTGTGGTCGGCTATGGCCAGCCTTTTAGGAACACAGCTACACCACACAACTGCCTACCACCCACAGTCGAACGGACTAGTGGAGCGCTTCCACCGTCACCTGAAATCGGCTCTCATGGCCCGCCTGGAGAGGCCTAACTGGGTGGACGAACTTCCCTGGGTCCTGCTCGGAATCCGCACGGCGCCCAAGGAGGACCTACACACCTCGTCGGCCGAGTTGGTGTACGGCGCGCCCCTGGTCGTCCCAGGAGAGTTCATACCAGCCCCAAGGGGGCAAGAGGAAGAACCCACAGCAGTCCTGGACAGACTACGGGAGAGGCTCAGTAACCTGGCCCCCATACCCACTTCACAGCACGGACAGAGCCCGACCCGCGTACCCAAAGACCTGCAGAACTGTAAGTTTCTCTTTGTACGACGGGGCGGACACCGGGCACCGCTACAGCGGCCCTACGAGGGACCGTTTAAGGTGATCAGGAACAGCGGGTCCAGGCCATCTTCACCAGCAGGGGGAAAATCCCGCACGCAGAAAGGGTCTGGGAATATGCATTCCCCACAGCAATCCCGCCCAGGGAGGGCGGGAACGGGAAGGCTTTAAAGCAGGCCGCGAAGTTTGAATAAGTCTCTTTCATCGCAACTCTAACTCACCGACTCCATGTGGTTATTCTAGCGCTGTGTGTAGCACACCGCTACATGCCTTTATTTAAAAGCATGTTTATATATTAAAATGCAATGTACCGAGTGTGACAGCTAGAATATTATTTTGATCCTCGGTAAACAGGGCATTTTTATAAATGCCACTGGTCTAAGGTCATAAAGACACTCAGAGCAGAAATAGGCCCTTCTGCCCATCAAATTTGTGCCAACCATCAGCCATTCATTTACATTATTCCAAGTATAATCTTATCCTTCCCACACTCCTGACAACACTCCCGGATTCTACCACTCAACAACACCTGAATACTGGTCGTTGGTTTATTATTGTCACATGGACTGAGATAGAGTGAAAAGCTTTGTTTGTATGTCATCCAGACAGATCCTTCCAAACATAGGTACATTTAGGCAGTACAAATGGTAAAACAATAACAGAAAACAGAATCTAGTTGCAGTTACAGAGAAAGTGCAGTGCAGGTAAACTAATAAGATACAGGGGCCAGGAGGAGCAGGACAGAGAGATCAACACTATGACACACAGGAGGCAGACTGGAAATCTGGCCGAGTGGTGCCACAACAACAACCTCTCACTCAATGTCAGCAAGATCAAGGAGATGATAATTGACTTCAGGAGGATGAAGCCGGAGGTCCATAAGTCGGTCCTCATTGGGGGCTCAGAGGCGGAGAGTGGTAACAACTTTAAATTCCTCTGTGTTATCATTTCACAGGATCTGTCCTTGGTCCAGCACGTAAGTGCCAATACGAAGAAAGCACAGCAGCGTTTCCACTTTCTTAGAAGTCTGCCAAGATTTGACATGTCATCTGAAACTCTTACAGACTTCTATAGACGTGTGCTGGTAAGTATACTGACTGTTTGCATCACAGCCTGGTGTGGAAACACCAATGTCCTTGTACAGAAAAGCCTACAAAATGTAGTGGGTATGGCCAAGTCCATCACGAGTAAAGACATCTCCACCATTGAGCACATCTACAGGGAGTGCTGTCACAGCAACACAGTATTCATCATCAAGGACTCTCACCATTCAGGCCACACTCTGGTCTCACTGCTGCCAGCAGGAAGAAGCTACAGGAGCCTCAGGACCCGCACCACCAGGTTCAGGAATAGTTATTGCCCCTCAACTATCAGGCTCCTGAGCCAGAGAGGATAACTTCACTCAACTTCACTCTTCCCATCACTGAAGTGTTCCCATAACCTACAGACTCACATCCAAGGACTCTTCATCTCATGTTCTCGATATTTATTGTTTATTTGTTATTATTATTATTTCTGTTTTTCTTTCTTTTTCATTTGCATAATTTCCTTTTTTTGCACATTGGTTATTGTCCAGCCTGTTGTTTAAGGCCTGTCGTTGATTCCATTGTGTTTCATGTATTTACTGTGATTACCCACAGGAAAATGAGTCTCAGGGTTGAAGATGCTGACGGACATGTCGCCCCTCACTGAGCTCATCTGCAAACTTGCCTCGTTAGCTGGTTTTGCGAACAGCCACAGGGCCCAGCGAGACGGCCACCTTTCTGGAACAATGCCCATCTAGGGTCGGTACGACTTGGGGTTCAACCAGACAGGAAAGTTGGGACATTTCGATTAACAGAACCCCGATTTGAGTGAACACTGTGTAAATACTCACCATACACAATTGTCAGTCAGCAAGAAATAACAGATCGCATAATGCATACAATTATAAAGAAAGTGTATTTACTCATTTCAGATTTATCAAACAGTTATTAAGAGAAAACAAAGATAGAAAAAAATAAATAAAAGGGCATGTTACAATTAAACCAGTCTAAATGTGCACATGCGGTGGAGCTCCTTTCGTCCAAAAGCTGGGTATGCCCGTTTCTCACAGCGCTGAAATCTCGTCACCAGTCACTGGCAGAACTTCCCATCTTGGACTCCTTCGTTTTGTGAAGCTCTCCTTGCCATCATGTCTCCCATCGGATCAAATCCTACGGCCGTTTTTCCCATCTCCTGCCAAAAGACCATGAACCCCCAGTGTCCATCACAAATCTCTCTCCTCCCAGCTCTCTCAAGAATCCTTTCCCAATTCCGCCACCCTGACTGGCTGACACAACACTCCTAATAAGTTGAACACCATAGCCCCTTATCTTTAGCTGAAGCCCAAACATTCTACTAGAAGAACACACTGCTTTTACAGAAAGCTACTAAATGAAATACCTTACAGCATTAGCAGCAAGAATTTTAACCAGGAGATGACATATATCTATTTTGATGATACAATTACTTTGATCTTTGAGCTTACAACATCAGGATAGAAGCTGTCCTGGAGATTGATGGTTCATGCTTTCAGACTTTTGTGTCTTCTGCCTGACGTAAGTGGAAGGAGAAAGAATTACTGGGACGGGGGATGGGGGGGGGTCTATGATTATGTTGGCTGCTTTCCTGAGGCAGTGAGAAGTTTCGGCAGAGTCCATGGATGGGAAGCTGGTGTTTTCAATGGACTGAGCGGCATCCACAACTCACTGACTGCAGTTACTTGAGGGCATGAGCAGAGCAGTTTCCATACCAAGCTGTGGTGAAATTCCCATCACACAATTAACCTACCAGCCTGCATGTCCTTGGAACGTAGGAGAAAGCGGAGCACGTGGGGTCACCCACAATGTCACAGATAGCCCAAGGTCAGGGTTGAACCTCGGTCAACAGAGCTCTGAGGCAATAGCTACTGTGCTACCTATGTTGTGTCCCTGGTAAGCTGGATGACACTATGTATATAATGATTATTCCATAAGCAATTTCAAAACTTCAAGCATTAAAAATAATGTGAATGTAATGACATCATTCAACGCCCTCAGGACACCCAAAAGTGCTTTACAAACTATTGAACTTTTGAAGAGGAGTCATTATTACAATGTCCAAAGCACATCAAACATCTTGTGTCTGGGTAGTTCCCAGAGGCAGTAATGTGACAATGAGCAGATTATTTAAGTGATAGTTCTCCTGTCAGAAAGTATTAATCTTCTTTAATACACTGACTGAAGTACAATTCATCTCCTCTGGGATTAATTATAAATTATAAATGACCACAGAAATTGCTGGTAATAGTCAGCAGATGAGGAAGCACCTGTGGATAGAGAAAGAAAGCCAACATTTCAGGTCATTGACCATCGAACAGAACTGTAAAGTGAGAAAGCAAGCACGTTTTAAGGTGTGGAGAGGTGAACGATCGGAGTGACCGGAGGAAATATCTAGTGCTAAAGTTGATTGGATTCTCTTTCTCTTGGAATGATTTGCAAAGTGACAATGTGAGAAATAAAATCGAGGTACTTATATCAGATGGATAGATTTATTTGAACTTTAAAAGTTTACTAAGTTATCTGGTTCTGGGTGAGGTATGGTGGACGGCCGTTTCCCAGTGGGGTGGTTGTGGTCCACTGGGCCAGTGAAGTGAACGTGTCTGTCTGTTGACAGTTAGGTCCTATTTGGATATGACATTGGGTAAACCATTAACTCTTAGTGAATGTCAATATCAATCCAACTTTGGTGTGTGAGGGAAGAAGGGGGAATCTGGGGTCTGTTCCACAGAATGCAATGGGTGAGGGGATGTGTGCAAGGATTCGACTATTGGATGGTCAATAGGAATGGGACGGTTCCCATTGTACTGAAAACTTCAATAAACAGCATTCCTGTGTCATCTAATCCCCAGGAAAATATTTAAATAAAGAGAAATTCCTCTCCTGTGTTTCCTCTGGAGAGCCTTTCCATTGAGAGATTGAAAGAAGAGTTAGCTTTTTTTGTTGCATGTGCATTGAAACATACAGCGAAATACACAGTTTGTGACAAATCAAGTCAGTGAGATTGTGCTAGGCAGCCCACAAGTGTTGCCATGGTTCTGGTGTCAACATAGCAGACCGGCAACTCACTAACCTGCCCTGTACTGCTTTGGAATGCGGGAGGAAGGAGAGCACACGAAAACCACACGGACACGGGAAAAACACACAAACTCCTTCGGGTCGGGCAGTGGCAGGATTCGAACCCTGGTACTACAGCTGATGCGCTAACTGCTGCACTACCATGGCAACCTGAGATTAAAACTTTACAACATATGGCAGTTGAAAATCAAACCTGGGTTAACAGCTATTCTCACCACTACACCACCATCACTCCATTGTTGAGACTAATGGGAAAGAGCAAGACCTACAAACAACTAAACACCAACTTTATTTGCTGTTTTGGCTCCTGAGGTAGAGAATGAATGGACATTCCTGAATAGTTCACTGAGGAGGAAGGTATCAGCCATCTCCCTCCTCTCCACTCCTCGTGTTTAATGCTTCCTCCTGTCTCCACACTAGGAAGGACTACCTAGTGTCTCCACACTAGCATTGAACTGATCACAATTTCAAGGGCTCCTCATGAAAACTACCAACCAATCTTGAAATTCAAAGCATTTTGAGAGAGGAACCTAACATCTGATTATATCATTTGTCCCGGTGTAAAATGTGACCTTTCCAGGTGGACAGGAGGTCTGGTTTCAACCTGTTGTCAAAGCTCCAGATGCTGCCCCATTGTGTCTCCACAGTAGTTGCTTTCATTGACTTATCTTAATGTTTGTAACTCCAGCTCTCCACGAATCTCTCGGATTATTTCCCAAAAAGCTTGTCTTTTCATTTCCTGTAATGTTTCAGACAAATAGTATTCAATGCCATACCCTTTATCAAATTCTGTGCAGGGAAATTAATTAGTAAATTCACAATCTCCTCTGATTTGTTAGAAACTCTGTACAGGGAGCTGAATTAGTAAATTGACAATCTCCTCTGATTCGTTAAAAACTCTGTACAGGGAGCTGAATTAGTAAATTAGCAATCTCCTCTGATACATTAGAAACTTTGTACAGGGAGATGAATTAGTAAATTAGCAATCTCCTCTGATACATTAGAAACTCTGTACAGGGAGATGAATTAGTAAATTAACGATCTCCTCTGATACGTTAAAGCTGATTGGGAAGAACATTGGGATTCCGAATTTCCTTCACTTGATATCGGTGTGGGTTTATTCCTATCACGGGTAAGGGATACTGTGCAAAGCTTTTGTTTGCATCCAGGTGGATTGAGGAAGGAAGAAGATATACAGAACGCAGAATTATGGAGTTTGGGAGAGAGCCCACTGCAGCAGGAACAACAATTCACTGATTCAGTGAGCAGTGGCAATAAATCAAGGTCAAGTAAGAGCCCACATCTGACCTAGAGTAGTCTTCAGAATTGTGTTTCATTCAGTAATCTCTGACACTACGAGACAGCCGGGGGTTGCAGTGATGGAGAAGTTGTCCCACTGAGCCATTACCAAATGTATTTATTTATTTAGAGACACTGTGTGGAACAGGCTCTTCCAGACTAATGAGCCGCTCCATCCAGCAACTCACCCACTGAACCCCAGCCTAATCACAGGACAGCTTACAGTCACTAATTAACCTAGTAACCGGTAATCTTTGTACGGTGGGAGGAAACACAAACAGCCAAAGGAAACCCACATACTCATGGGAAGAATGTACAAACTTTCTTCACAGAAGGCCCATGAGCGCAACAAAATTTAAAGTGCAGCTTCCGATTCGAAGTCTCAGCAAATGCCTAAGATACGTGACAGCTGAGATGAGGATGATAATTTTGGTGCACGCTCCTTGTCTTCACCTTGATGCTTTGGTCCTTTTAAAAGGCACTTGTAGGCTCCTGAACATTTTAATTCAGTTCACAGGATATGGGCGTTGCTTGTGTCAATTACCCATCCCTAAATACCCTCAGGCTACAAGGCTTAAACTATTCATTAAGGTCAGTCACATGGGCCTGGGTCTGGAGTCACATGGGGCTGAGTCTAGAGTCACATGTGGCTGAGTCTAGAGTCACATGGGGCTGGGGCTGGAGTCACATGGGGTTGGGTCTGAAGTCACATGAGCCTGGGTCTGGAGTCACATGGGGCTGAGTCTAGAGTCACATGTGGCTGAGTCTAGAGTCACATGAGCCTGGGTCTGGAGTCACATGGGACTGAGTCTAGAGTCACATGGGGCTGGGGCTGGAGTCACATGGGGCTGGGGCTGGAGTCACATGAGCTTGGGGCTGGAGTCACATGGGGCTGGGGCTGGAATCACATGGGGCTGAGTCTAGTGTCACATGTGGCTGACTCTAGAGTCACATGGGGCTGGGGCTGGAGTCACATGGGGCTGGGGCTGGAGTCACATTGGCCTGGGTCTGGAGTCACATGGGGCTGGGTCTGGAGTCATATGAGGCTGGGTCTGGGGCTGGAGTCACATGGGGCTGGGCCTGGGGCTGGAGTCACATGGGTCTGGGTCTGGGTCTGGGGCTGGAGTCACATGGGTCTGGGTCTGGGGCTGGAGTCATATGGGGCTGGATCTAGAGTCACATGGGGCTGGGGCTGTGTGGTAAACCATATATATGTGGTAACTGGGTTAACTGTCTGGACACGCCCCTCTGCTGACTGCCCCTCTGGCTCCTCCCAGAGACCCCTGAATAAAGGTGATTTTGCCTTGCCTCTCCCCCTCAGTCCAGGGGCAGACATTCAGCATGGAAGTCGTATTTTACTGCAAATAAAAGCCTTTCAGTATTTACCCTACTTCAGTCTTTTGGAGTTATTGAAGGTGCTTCAGGCTGGGTTTGGGTCTGGGGCTGGGTCTGGAGTCACATGGTGTTGGGTCTGGAGTCACATGGGGCTGGGGCTGGAGTCACATGGAGCTGGGTCTGGAGTCACATGGGGCTGGGGCTGGAGTCACATGGAGCTGGGTCTGGTGTCACATGGGGCTGGGGCTGGAGTCACATGGGGCTGGGGTTGGAGCTGGAGTCACATGGTGCTGGGTCTGGAGTCACATGGGTCTGGGGCTGGAGTCACATGGTGCTGGGTCTGGAGTCACATGGGGCTGGGGCTGGAGTCACATGGGCCTGGGGCTGGAGTCACATGGGGCTGAGTCTAGAGTCACATGTGGCTGAGTCTAGAGCCACATGGGGCTGGGTCTGGAGTCACATGGGGCTGATGCTGGGGGCTGAGGCTGGAGTCACATGGTTCTGGGTCTGGAGTCACATGGGCCTGGGTCTGGAGTCACATGGAGCTGAGTCTAGAGTCACATGTGGCTGAGTCTAGAGTCACATGGGGCTGGGGCTGGAGTCACATGAGCTTGGGGCTGCAGTCACATGGGGCTGGGTCTGGGTCTGGAATCACATGGGTCTGATGCTGGAGTCACGTGGGGCTGGGGCTGGAGTCACATGGGGCTGGGGCTGGAGTCACATGGGGCTGAGTCTAGAGTCACATGTGGCTGAGTCTAGAGTCACATGGGGCTGGGGCTGGAGTCACATGAGCTTGGGGCTGCAGTCACATGGGGCTAGGGCTGGAGTCACATGGGCCTGGGTCTGGAGTCACATGGGGCTGATGCTGGGGGCTGAGGCTGGAGTCACATGGTTCTGGGTCTGGAGTCACACGGTTCTGGGTCTGGAGTCACATGGGCCTGGGTCTGGAGTCACATGGAGCTGAGTCTAGAGTCACATGGGGCTGGGGCTGGAGTCACATGAGCTTGGGGCTGCAGTCACATGGGGCTGGGTCTGGGTCTGGAATCACATGGGGCTGATGCTGGAGTCACGTGGGGCTGGGGCTGGAGTGACATGAATGTTAGGATTTCCTTTCTGACAGACAGTCATTACCTATGTGTGTTTTTACAATAATCTCTGTTTTAACGCATTCTTTACCCGTCAGACAGAAAATTCATCTGCAAGTATCCAATGCCATCTGCTTCCAACCAAGCAGTTAATAGAACCTCCCTACAAGTAACTGTGCTCTCCACATCTACTGATTCTATCCATTTCCTGTTTCTATAAACCAATCCCACCCTGAATCCAAATCTGTCCACTCTCCCAAACTATTGACCTAGTACCATTGGTAATTGGTAATTACCAAGACTACCTCATCTCTGACGGTGGTCCTGATGCAGGGTCTCGACCTGAAACGCCCACTGTTTATCTATTTCCATGGATGCTGCCTGACTTGTTGAGTTCTTCCAGCATTTTGCAGTTGCTCTGGATTTCTAGCATCTGCAAAATCTCTTGTGCTCACACCTGACTATCAAATCTTTCCGGTCCTCCAGTATCAAAGACCGAACTTTTTCTTCAAATCTCAACATTCCACTTGGCTCCAATTCTAATCCTGGGCCAGGAACCTAGCTAGTTTCCTTGGAATAATCCGCACCAGTGGTACACATGAAACAAACCACTTGCTCTGCTGCATCAGTCCATATGCTTCACTGTAACTCCCAGTGCTTCACTGTAACTCCCAGTGCTTCACTGTATCTCACAGTGTTTCACTGCATCCCCCAGTGTTTCACTGCACCTCCCAGTGTTTGCTCCACAGACAATGGAGTAAAGTACTGTTAAAGACATCAACAAATTTCATGGCAAATTCCTGGGAGTATCTTTTCATTTCAGCTTCAGATACTGGCCTCTCAAATTGATTTGAGGTTCTAAACTTTCAATAGAAACCATAGAAACTACAGCACAGAAACAGGCCTTTTGGCCCTTCTTGGCTGTGCCGAACCATTTTCTGCCTAGTCCCACTGACCTGCACACGAACCATATCCCTCCATACACCTCCCATCCATGTATCTGTCCAATTTATTCTTAAATGTTAAAAAAGAACCCGCATTTACCACCTCGTCTGGCAGCTCATTCCATACTCCCACCACTCTCTGTGTGAAGAAGCCCCCCCCAATGTTCCCTTTAAACTTTTCCCCCCTCACCCTTAACCCATGTCCTCTGGTTTTTTTCTCCCCTTGCCTCAGTGGAAAAAGCCTGCTTGCATTCACTCTATCTATACCCATCATAATTTTATATACCTCTATCAAATCTCCCCTCATTCTTCTATGCTCCAGGGAATAAAGTCCTAACCTATTCAACCTTTCTCTGTAACTCAGTTTCTCAAGTCCCGGCAACATCCTTGTAAACCTTCTCTGCACTCTTTCAACCTTATTTATATCCTTCCTGTAATTTGGTGACCAAAACTGAACACAATACTCCAGATTCGGCCTCACCGATGCCTTATACAACCTCATCATAACATTCCAGCTCTTATACTCAATACCTCGATTAATAAAGGCCAATGTACCAAAAGCTCTCTTTACGACCCTATCTACCTGTGACGACACTTTTAGAGAATTTTGTATCTGTATTCCCAGATCCCTCTGTTCCACTGCACTCCTCAGTGCCTTACCATTAACCCTGTATGTTCTACGTTGGTTTGTCCTTCCAACGTGCAATACCTCACACTTGTCTGTATTAAACTCCATCTGCCATTTTTCTGCCCATTTTTCCAGCTGGTCCAAGTCCCTCTGCAGGCTCTGAAAACCTTCCTCACTGTCTACTGCACCTCCAATCTTTGTATCATCAGCAAACTTGCTGATCCAATTTACCACATTAAATACCGCATGATTAAATTTTAATTTAAGAAGATTAAATGTATTGATTGGATGGATAGAAAGAGACTATTTGATACGCCGTGGGATTGTAAAACAAGGAATTTGGCATTGATGTTGGAGCTAGGTTGGTCAGAGTTATTGTCATTACACAAATACACAAAAGTGAGGAATCAAGCAAAAGGATCACTTTCACACCGACCTAAAAGCACCAAACCGATTAGATTAATGGTACAATTGAAAATGTTAATACTGTGAATGAGAGATTTTTGAAAGACATGGAGTATTATAGGCTGTAAAACTAGGCAGGTAGATATACAAGGAGTGATTGATAAGTTCGTGGCCTAAGGTAGAAGGAGTCAATTTTAGAAAACCTAGCACATTTATTTTTCAACACAGTCCCCTCCTACATTTACACACTTAGTCCAGCAGTCGTGGAGCATACGGATCTTGGACCTCCAGAAAGTGTCCACAGCAGGGGTGATCGATAAGTTTGTGGCTTACGGTAGAAGGCGATGAGTTATACAGCTTTTGTTCCATGCACATGCAGTTCAACTCTTTGAGTGATTATGCAGAAAGTTTGAAGTTAATAACTCATCAGTTAATAACGCATCAGGGGTGATTAATAAGTTAGTGGCCTAAGGTAGAAGGAGATGAGTTATTAACTTCAAACTTTCTGCATAATCACTCAAAGAGTTGAACTGCATGTACATGTAACAAGAGCTGTATAACTCATCTCCTTCTGCCTTAGGCCACAAACTTATCAATCACCCCTCGTGTGATATGGTAGTTTCATGGGTAGATATATTTTATGATAGTTGCCCATCTTTTATCCATTTTCCTGCCACCCAGCAGTAATCTTGCACAGTGTTCCTTATAGAAAAGCTTTTGTGAATCTAAATACATTAAATGCACTGGTTTCCCTTTCTCCATCCTGCCAAACATATCTCCAAAGGATTAAATAAAATATTAAACATCATTTCTCTTACATAAAACCACAGGGACACTAACTGTGTGCCCTACTGTCACTTCCTGAATATTGGAGTTAAAGTCCAAGACCGAAAGAAGCTGCAGAAGATCATGAACTCGGCGCAGCACATCACACAAACCAATCTTCCGTCCTTGGACTCACTTTACACCGCACGCTGTGCAGTGCTGCCAGGATAATCAAGGGCACAACTCACCCAGCCAACACACTTTTCATCCCTTTTCCCTCCAGGAGAAGGCTCAGGAGCTTGAAGACTCGTACGGCCAGATATGGGAACAGCTTCTTTCCAACTGTGATAAGACTGCTGAACGGATCCTGACCCGGATCTGGGCCATACCCCCCCAGATATCCGGACCTGTCTCTTGGTTTTTTTGCACTACCTTACATTCCATTTTTCTATTTTCTATTTATGATTTATAATTTAAATTTTTAATATTTACTACTTTTAATATTTTTAATATTTAATATTTGTAATCCAGGGAGCGGGAAGTGCAGAATCAAATATCGCTGTGATGATTTACGTTCTAGTATCAATTGTTTGGCGACAATAAAGTATAAAGTAATAAAGTATTAAGTATAAATCCCTTTCCTGTTACTTCCTCAAGGAACTCCAGAAGATTAATCAAGCATGATTTTCCTTCTGTGACTCCATTCAGTCTCTTCTCAGTGCTAGTTTTTATTTTCCATGAGTTCTGTTGCCAAATCCTTTATCACAGACAGCAGGCAACATCCTCTCAGCAGCTGAACCTCTGGATCACAGAAGCATCAGGATCCAGCAACTTGTGGAATTTACTGCCACAGAAGGTATAGAAGGCCGAGTTATGGGAAATGAGGTTTGGCTATATTCTCAAATATAAGAATCCTGGATTATTTTATTTAAGAAGGAGGTAGATCATTTTTGGATGCCAAAGGCACCGTGAGGGTCAGAGCTACAGCTGGAATGTGGGTTTGAGATTGAGGATTCTTTCTGTTTCTGTGTTTCATGTCCCAGTGGCTATAAACTCCCTCCCCTTTGAACCCAAGGTAATCCCATCATCTTCCCCTTGTCTCTTCCCACAGCCCCAGAGCCCATCAATGTGTTCCCAGCTCTTTGTGTTCCACCCTGCCCCTTAGTTCCAATGCTTTTATGCTTCAAAGCTGCCTTACACCACACTGACCACTGCTCACTTCTCTCCAGAAATATTTGGCTTTGCTTTTGTCAGAGCCCTGCCCCACTTCTCTTTCTCTCTGCCCACTGTACTTTTATCACTCGGCCGCTCTAATACACCTCTTGACATGTTCCATCCTCTTTAAATCAATCTGAACATTCTTCCTCAAGCACCCAAAATTAGCTCTTTTCATGCCAGGTCCCTCTAAATAACCACCCTTCCTGCTCATGCTTGGTAGTTACCTTTAAAATATTTTTGTGTCCTTTTGTCTTAAATCCCAGTTCAGCTCACAGACCAGAATTTGCTGAAAAGAACCCAACTCCATGCATCCCACTCAGAACCCCCATTGTCTCACACTGGGTGAAGAATTACAAGGTGTTCCCGAGGATCCAGGACCCAATTGTGTTGTATTGGCACCTTGCACAACATAATCAGATGGAGTAGGTGGGACTGAGTGCTTTGCAGGATGTTTCAGCCTGAATTGAAAATAACTCCAGGTGTTAGGCCAAGCAAACAAACACTCAGTCATAGATTGTAAGGGTGTCTTAAAGGAGAAATAATGAGATGGAGAGGCCGTAGGAGGGAATTCCAGTCTCTAATGGCTTGGCAGCTGAAGGCATGATAGGGAATGTATGTTATTATAGTGATTATAGCTCTTCCCCCCCTAGCATTAACATCTCATTCTCAGCACAATGCTAGTTTGCTTTCTAAGTGCTCAACATTTGCAGAACATTTCACAAAATTACTATATTTTATCATGTTTTCATTCAAAAATAATTATTAATTTTGTCCTCTTTTTAATCAATTTATCCTTGGGGAGAGAAGCTGCAGCCAAATTCAATTATCAGGAAAGAAGAGAAAATGTGCTGGCAGTTTATCTGTGTTCATTTAGTAGCTCTCAAACAAGTGGCCTGACAATACCGCCTCGAAGGACAAGGCTTTTATTGGCCACCTAATGACTTCCTCAAGTACACCTGCGTGCTTCTCCGACTGAATAAATCTTATGTTAATCTCAATATTCATTGTTCTGCTTCCTGCCAAGTGTTCTGTTGTATAGTACAATCCACTTATTGGCTTTGAATCTGAACTCATTAAAAAGATTCAATGCTCTAAAAACACCTCTTCTCTGTTGGCTATATGCAGTATTAAACACTGATTTAAAATCTAACAATCTCAACTGGCTTCCATCAATTGGAGCAGGGCTGTTGATGATGTATTTATGGTTCCTTCATGGTGAGCCATCGAACAAAGCTGTTTGATGCTGTGAACGTGTAAAGCTCAGTGAAAGTAGGTGGTACTTTATTTCAAAGTCTGCATCCTACAATTAACTGGATCAACAGACAAGCTGTAAGCAATTGGCCTGAGTCAAAGCACACAGACAAATTCAGATCCCTTCAGGACATTGCTAACGAACTCCCTTTCCTTCTATCCATACTATGGTTCTTGCTTGGCTTGTTCCAAATCCCATAACTTTCAGCTCTCTGGCAAATGTCGGGAGGAGGAGAAGATGGCGGCGTGACGCAGCGCGTGTGGCCTCTCCAGTGATGAATATCTGTAATCTGTCAAGTAGCAGGCCGTGCACAATCCTGATTTGATGGAGGCAGACGTGAGAGCACGGAGGAACATTTGGTGAAACTTCTGAAATGCCTGCTTCACTGCCGCTGCTACTGTGTGATCCGGAACCTCCGTAGGGAAAGGCCCCGAATCCTCGGCTTTGCCTGTTGCTTGGCGGCCGTGGCTGGGGTCGAAGCGCTTGGTAGAGATGGTACTCGGTGTTCGGTGTCGGAGGGCTGGTCAGAGGCTCGAAGTTTTCGGACGGACTCAGAGTTGGACTGTGGTCAGGTGCTTCCAGGATGCTGCATCGGCAAGCTTGCGGCGCTGGAAGCTCATGGCAGGGAAAGTTTCTTCCTTCTACCATCTGCCTGAGATGTTGGGGTATCGGGACTTTGAGACTTTTTTTTTACCATGCCCATGGTCTGCTCTTATCAAATTACAGTATTGCTTTGCACTGTTGTAACTATATGTTATAATCATGTGGTTTTTGGCAGTTTTAGTCTTGGTCTGTCTTGTGTTTCTGTGATATCATACCGGAGGAACATTGTATCATTTTTTAATACATGCATTTCTAAATGACAATAAACGAGGACTGAATGTCCTCATAATCTAATAATCTAATCTGTTATATTCTTCAGCTATTTTCCAACTACAGTATCCTGAGGCCCTTGACCATGGGAACTGGCTGTTCTCTAACCTCTGATTATTGCCACTCTGGAACCTCCATGTGTTATGAGACAAAAGAAATTTGACTTCAGTACAATGACTCAGTTACCAAATGAATATTTTGTGTCAGTATTTACCAAGGAGAAGCTGTTGGAGGTTAGTGTGATGGTATTGAGTTTAGTGACCACAAAGTTCTAACTTGAAACGAAGACCTTAAGCCCTATTCAATATACAGTAACTAGCTACGAGTACCCTCACTGATGGAAGTTACGCTGTAATAATCCGATCTTCAAAAGCTGGAAAACTAGTTGAGTGGCGAGTCCCCCACCCACCCCCACCCCCACCACCAAAGAGGAGATAATCCCAGCGAACAAAGTGGATTAATTACAGTTTATTTGCTTTGCAGTGATACATGTTTGATTCTAACAACGTTCTTAAAATACATTTAAAACTCTCAGAGGATTTCTATCTTATAAGACTTCCAAATTACAAACCATTTCTAAAATGCAAATATTTTCCCAAACAGAAGTACAATTTCTATGCTAAAAAGACATACCAACGAGCAGCAGACAAACCAGTTGTCCATTGTAGAAATTAAAGGCAGGGGAATGGATTCAACTCCTCCCCATGTTTCTGTCATGCTTCCTGATGTTCCTGGACCATTCCTAATAAGCCGGAACTGCTGTCTAAATTTATACTGTGACTTTGCCACTTGGGCGACTTCACACTCCTGTGATATTCTTTCTGATTCCTTTCAGCACAAGGGGTCTAAAAGCTTCTGGAGACGGAGTTCCCAGGTATCCACAATTAATGCTGGGAAGCTGACTGTTTTAGTACACAATCTTCTAACTATTCATAAATCAGCTCTTGGTCTGCTAATTGACAGTGTCCATCTGGTCTGCAAGCTTCCTTGAACTAAACAAATTAACCAGTGTGTCTGTTTTGAAACAAGCTGAATTAAATAACCCTTTGTCTTACATTGCACCTGTTCAGCAGTTAACCAGGTGCTAGGGGTCCAGCAAGTCTACTATATAGACAGTTTTTGTTTTCAAATCTTGACAAAATGCAAGACCCTTTACCCCAGGACAGTGAATATCCACCACATTAATTATGCTAAGATTTGAGAGACATTTGAGATTACGGAGGAGGTGGGGCTAGGAATTCTGAAAAGCATTGTGATAAATAAGTCCCCAGTGCCTGGAGACATATATCTCAGAATATTGAAAGAAACAAGTGATGAGATTGCAGGAATTTGGACAAGGATCTTTGTGTCCTCATTAGCAACAGGTGAGGCCCCTGAGGGTAGCAAATGAGTCTTTGTTCAAGAAAGGAAATAAAATTATAGGGCAGTGAGCCTCACATCAGTGGTAGGGAAGCTGGTGAGAGGGTACTGACAGATAGGTTTTCTGCACATTTGGAAAGGCAGGGCCTGCTTGGGGGTAGTCAGCATGGCTTTGCACAGGGCAGGTCATCTCCTACAAACATAATTGTGTGTTTTGAAAAGCTGACAAAGATGATTGATGTTGTTATCTACAAGGGCTTTTGTAAGGCTTTTGAGAAGGTTCTTCATGGTAGGTTGATCAGAAGATAAAGATGCATGTGATCCAGGGTAATTTGCAAGTTTAGATTTAAAACTCTTTTACCTCTAGAAGACAGAGAGTCAAGGTGGAAGGCTGTTATTCAGGATGGAGGTCTGTAACCAGTGGTGTTCTGCAAGGATCAGTGCTGGGACTTCTGTTGTTTCTGATATATTTCAATAAAAATGTAGATGGGTGCATTAGCAAGCCTATGGATGACACCAAGATTGGTGGAATTTTGGACAATGTAATGGACCATCAGAGAATACAGCAGGATATAAATCAGTTATAGATATGGGCAGAGAAGTAGCAGATAATGTTTAATCCAGGCAAACATGAAGTGTGGCATTTTGGGAAGTCAAATAAAAGGAAAAAGTTATACAGTTAATGATAGGCCCCTCATAATGTTAACGTACATAGTGATCATGGGTTTAGGTGCATAGTTCACTGAAGGTGTCTATGCAAGTGGACAGGGTAGTAAATATGCTGTGTGGTATGCTTGCTTTCTTTGCTAGGGGTGCTGAGTAGAAGAGTTGGGAAGTCATGCTGCAGCTAAATCTTCGGTCAGACCACACTTGGAGAATAGTGCGCAGTTCTGTTCACCACATTATCGGAAGGATGTGGAGATTGTGGAAAAGATGCAGAATAAGTTTACCAGGATGCTGCTCAGAACAGAGCGCATGAGCTGTAAATCGAGAATAGACAAACACGGCTTGTTCTCCAAAGAGCAACGGAAGACTGCTGTGCCTCTGGTGATGATTTTTGCATCAGATTTCTGAGCCTCTGGCAATGATCTTTGCGTCATCAATAGGGACGGGAGAAGTACCGGAGGATTGGAGGTTGTGGATGTTGTTCCCTTGTTCAAGAAAGGGAGTAAAGATAACTCAGGAAATTATAGACCAGTGAGTCTTACTTCAGTGGTGGGCAGGTTGTCGGAGAAGTTCTTGAGAGGCAGGATTTGTGAGCATTTGGAGAGACATAACATGATTAGGAATAGTAAGCATGGCTTTGTCAAGGGCAGGTCGTGCCTTACGAACCTGATTGAATTCTTTGAGGATGTAACAAAACAGATTAATGAAGGTAGAGCAGTGGATGTAGTGTATATGGATTTCAGTAAGGCATTTGATAAGGTTCCCCATACAAGGCTCATTCAGAAAGTAATGAGGCATGGGATCCAAGGAGACCTTGCTTTGTGGATCCAGAATCGGCTTGTTCACAGAAGGCAAAGGGTGGTTGTAGATGGTTTGTATTCTGCATTGAGGCTAGTGACCAGTGGTGTGCCTCAGGGATCTGTTCTGGGATCCCTACTCTTCGTGATCTTTATAAATAATCTGGATGAAGAAGTAGGAAGGTGGGTTAGTAAGTTTGCTGATGGCACAAAGGTCGGGAGTGTTGTGGATAGTCTTGGTGGTTGTCAGAGGTTACAGCGGGACATTGATAAGATGTAGAACTGGGCTGAGAAGTGGCAGATGAAGTTCAACCCAGATAACTGTAAAGTGACACACATAAAAGTTGCTGGTGAATGCAGCAGGCCAGGCAGCATCTCTAGGAAGAGGTACAGTCAATGTTTCAGGCCAAGAAACCTGACCCGCCTGACAAAGGGTCTCAGCCCAAAATGTCGACTGTACCTCTTCCTAGAGCTGCTGCCTGGCCTGCTGCGTTCATTAGAAACTTTTATGTGTGTTGCTTGAAATTCCAGCATCTGCAGATTTCCTCGTGTTTGCGTAACTGTAAAGTGGTTCAATTTGGTAGGTCAAATTTGAAGGCAGAATATAGTATTAATGCTAAAAGTCTTGGCAGTGTGGAAGATCAGTGAGATCTTGGGATCCATGTCGATAGGACACTCAAAGCTGCTGCGTAGGTTGACAGTGTTGTTAAGAAGGCGTATGGTGTGTTGGCCTTCATCAACCATGGGATTGAGTTCAAGAGCCGTGAAGTAATGTTACAGCTAATAAAGACCTTGGTCAGATCTCACTAGGAGTACTATGTTCAGTTCTGGTCACTTCACTACATGAAGGATGTGGATACTATAGAAAGGGTGCAGAGGAGATATACAAGGATGTTGCCTGAATTAAGCACCATGCCTTATGAGAATAGGTTGAGTAAACTTGGCCTTTTCTCCTTGGAGTGAAGGAGGATGAGAGGTGACCTGATAGAGGTGTATAAGATGATGAGAGGCATTGATCATGTGGATGGCCAGAGGCTTTTTCCCAGGGCTGAAATGGCTAACGTGAGAGAGCATAGTTTTAAGGTGCCTGGACATAGGTACAAGGGGGATGTCAGGGGTAAGTTTTTCACACAGAGTGGTGAGTGAGTGGAATGCACTGCCAGCTACGGTGGTAGAGGTGGATACAATAGGGTCTTTTAAGAGACTCTTAATAAGGTACATGGAGCTTAGAAAACTAGAGGGCTATGTGGTAGGGAAACTCTTGGCAGTTTCTAGAGTAGGTTACATGGTCGGTACAACATTGTGGGCTGAAAGGCCTGTAACGTGCTGTAGATTTCTATGTTTCTCTGTGCTATGTTCTATGAAAGCTGAGCAGATACCTAATAGAAGTTTGTAAATTTATGAGAGACTATGAGAATCACAAATGAGGTCAAGATCAGCACAACTGTAGATGCCGTCATATCATATGTTATGAGTGATGGGAATGAATGCCCCGTAGCTTTCATGGACATCATGTTCCCTCACTTCTGCAGAAAAAAAAATGCACAGATTGACAGAGAGGCCTTGAGTCTGGTTTGGATGTAAAATGTTTGAGCCAGTACCTGTTTGGGAGGCAGATTATCCCCATTACTGATCATCAACCACTAGTGTCCATTTTCAATCCACAGAAGGATGCTCCGCTGCAGCAGTAGCACGAGTGTAGAGGTGGGCTCTTTCTTGGAGGACACAGTTGCAAGATCGGATTCAAGAGGATGGCTAATCATGGAAATGCTGATGGATTATCCTGTTTACTCATTGTGTCACCCGGTGCAGAAATGGCCCAAGTGCGGAGTCAGAGACACTGACGTTAATAATAATAATAGGCATCCGTTAGTCTCGTGAGACCATGGATTTGTGCCTGGGCAAGGTTGCACGGAAGACCAGCAGTTGCTCATGCTGCAAGTCTCCCCTCTCCACGCCACCAATGTTGTCCAAGGGAAGGGCACTAGGGCTGATACAGCTTGGTACTGGTGTCGTCACAGAGCAATGTGTGGTTAAGTGCCTTGCTCAAGGACACAAGACGCTACCTTCAGATCACTAGACCGACGCCTTAACCACTTGGCCACGCACCAACACATGATACAAATAATACAAATCATTTTAACTTTAATAGCCTAAATAGACTTTAATACAAATAGTGTTAAAGGGAAAAGAAAACAGTATACGCTCGGCCAAATAAGGCCGTTGACTAAAACACTCAAATGGAAAATGAAGCCTACACTGCTAAGACAACTAAGAATAAAACGAATACCGCTAGTCTCCAGAGTCAGTTGACTTGACAGTCCAATTTCTCAAGCAAGGCAGAATGCAGATAACGAACCTTATTGTGTCCTGGGTTTAAGTCTCGGCAAACACTATGGCAGAACGAATGGAGTTAAACACTATCACAATGAAATAATAATTAGCTGGCATGTGCATATTCACGAGCGCAATTGCCAAATTTGCTGTGCTGCCGAATCCGTGGTTGTGACACATGGCGAAGGAAATGCCTGAAGAATTTACAAAAGAGGACACTCCTCTTGACATATTCTCCCTAATGCAAATTGAAAGTCTCCCTATTACAGCAGAGATGATCCAAAGGGAAAGCGGAAAAGATCTCACATTGTCAGCAGATCAAGCAGCATGCCATGCACTGTTCGGGATGCCAACAGGTTCAGAAGATGCCAAGAGCAGCACCTCTCCATCCCTGGGAATGGCCTGTGTTGCCCTAGTTGAGGATTCATGTGGATTTTGCCAGATCATTCATGGACACAAATTTCTTGGCAGTAAGGGATACAGCTACAAAGTAGTCAGATGTTCTCAAAAGCCTCCACTGCAGCCTCACACACTGTTAATATGTCGAGAAGCCTCTTCTCAAGGACTGGTGTTGCAGAACACGTAGTCAGTGGGAATGAACCACAGTTTGTTGCAGGTCCATTTCAGTCATTGCTGAAGATGAATGGAATAAGACATATTACACCTGCTCCATACCAGCCAACTACAAATAGGTTGGTAGAAAGATTTCTCCAGAGTCTACTGAGCGCACTGTGAGCAATGTCAGCAGAACACATTGCACTATCACTGAATCAGAAGCTCGCCAATTTCCTCCTCGCATATCGCAGTGCAGCACACTCCACAACCAACAACTCACTCCACAACTGACAACTCACTCCACAACACTCCACAACCAACAACTCACTTCACAACACTCCACAACCAACAACTCATTCCACGACCAACAACTCATTCCACAACCAACAACTCATTCCACAACCAACAACTCACTTCACAATCAACAACTCACTCCACAACACTCCACAACCAACAACTCACTCCACAACTCACTCCACAACCAACAACTCACTCCACAACACTCCACAACCATCAACTCACTCCACAACTGACAACTCACTCCACAACACTCCACAACCAACAACTCACTCCACAACACTCCACAACCAACAACTCACTCCACAACTGACAACTCACTCCACAACACTCCACAACCAAATCACTCCACAACACTCTACAACCAACAACTCACTCCACAACACTCCACAACCAACAACTCACTCCACAACACTACACAACCAACAACTCACTCCACAACACTCCACAACCAACAACTCACTCCACAATCAACAACTCACTCCACAACACTTCACAACCAACAACTCACTCCATAACTGACAACTCACTCCACAACACTCCACAACCAACAACTCACTCCACAACACTCCACAACCAACAACTCACTCCACAACTGACAACTCACTCCACAACACTCCACAACCAAATCACTCCACAACACTCTACAACCAACAACTCACTCCACAACACTCCACAACCAACAACTCACTCCACAACACTACACAACCAACAACTCACTCCACAACACTCCACAACCAACAACTCACTCCACAATCAACAACTCACTCCACAACACTTCACAACCAACAACTCACTCCATAACTGACAACTCACTCCACAACACTCCACAACCACCAACTCACTCCACAACACTCCACAACCACCAACTCACTCCACAACACTCCACAACACTCCACAACCAACAACTCACTCTACAATCAACAACTCACTCCACAACACTCCACAATCAACAACTCACTCCACAACACTCCACAACCAACAACTCACTCCACAACCACCAACTCACTCCACAACACTCCACAACCAACAACTCACTCCATAACTGACAACTCACTCCACAACACTCCACAACCACCAACTCACTCCAGAACACTCCACAACCAACAACTCATTCCACGACCAACAACTCATTCCACAACCAACAACTCATTCCACAACCAACAACTCACTTCACAATCAACAACTCACTCCACAACCAACAACTCACTCCACAACACTCCACAACCACCAACTCACTCCACAACCAACAACTCACTCCACAACACTCCACAACCACCAACTCGCCAGCCATGTAGTTCCTGGGCCACCCCTTGCACTCATGCTTGGATCTCCTCCAGCCCAATCTCAGAAGGACCATGCAGGATGGAAGCTGAGACAAGTTGAGGGCACCTCAAACAAGGAGGTTCGATGCTTCAATCCTGGAGAAGCTATCCTGGCGAGGGTGTACAGAGGTGATCAAACGTGTGTACTTGGAAAGATGAACTGGACCACTCTCCTACACAGCGGAAAATGCATCTGATACTATCTGGAGATGACACATCGATCAGTTGAGGAGAGAAGGGTCAACTGTTAGACAAGCAAGGTGTCCAGAGCTGTCAGAACCACCTCCAGCAGTCCCATACTCAACTACCATTAAGACCATGGGGGAAGCCCCTGACCCCGAGGCTGCTTCACAGTCACAAGTATCACCGGCTAGGCAGAGTGACCCCCACCCCCCTCATCAGGAAATACAAGAGTAAGTCATCCTCCACAGCAATGGGACAATTTAAAATTGACTATGCGGTGGAAGTCTGTACAGTGGTTGTATTGTTTAATATACTGTATGTTGTTTATCTCACTCCTTATGGGTGTATGTGTAGGTGTATTTTTCCTCTGCCATCGGCCTGGGAGCTTAAGGGTTCAGTCCAGTATCCTCGCTGTTCCTAGTAGCGTGCTCTTCTGGACCAAGATCTCAGATGTTGTTCCCGGGATTTGATGGAGCCACTCTCCCATTCCAGGTGTCACAGCTCCAAGTGCTCCTATCAATGGGATTACTCTGGCTTCAACCTTCTACCTCCTTTCGAGCCCTGGTATTTCTCCAGCTTCTTCTACTCTTTCTTCCTGATGTTACTGTCATTTGGGATTGCCACATCTATTACTATTACTTTCTCCAGTTCCTTGTCCAGTATGACGATGTCTGGTTGGTTGGCTAGTACTTGCTTATCAGTCTGTATTTGGGAATCCCACAGGATCTTAGCTCTGTCATTCTCCAAGACCTTCTCCGGTGTTTCCCATGTGGATCTGAGAGTGTCTGGTCCATACTCAGTGCAGATATTCCTGTACACAATTCCTGCAACTTGGTTATGCTGTTCAGTGTATGCTGTCTTGCACCCTGCTACGATGTGCTGGATGGTTTCAGCGGAAAGCCTTGCACAGTCTGCATCTTGGGTTTTGCCTGGTGTGATAGACCCCTGCTTCGATTGCTCTTGTGCTCAGCACCTGTCCATGTGCAACCATGAGTAGTGCCTCGGTACTGTCCCTCAGCCCTGCCATTTCCAGCCATTGGTAGGACTTCCTTATGTCTGATATCTGGTGATGGGACATCTCCTGCAGTGGCTTGTCCTGCCATGGCCTCTGGTCCTCTGGCTCTGCTTCACCCACTTCCATTTCCATGTCCCCTGCCTGCTGTCTGAGGTATTCTCCCAGCAGGTCACCTTTAGGGGTCATCTTCCTGACAGACTCATGGGTGTTTCGCATTTCTTCCAGGACTGTGGCCTTGACACTTCCAAGTCCCCGTCCTCCCTTATTCTGGTGGGTGTGCAGTCTCTCAACGTTAGACTTTGGGTGGA
This sequence comes from Mobula birostris, assembly GCF_030028105.1. NCBI lineage: Eukaryota > Metazoa > Chordata > Chondrichthyes > Myliobatiformes > Myliobatidae > Mobula > Mobula birostris. Next base: position 41,267,674 of record NC_092394.1, read on the forward strand.
ATCCTCCATGTATTGTTAGTAGTTTCAGTCTTGATATCAGCAGCTTCCAGTTTGTGACTGGGTATCTGATGACTGGAAAGGTGAATGTGTTGATGGCTCTGATCTTGTTCTTCCCATTCAGCTGCTGTTTAGGACCTGTCTCACTCTTTGGAGGTACTTGGATGTTGCAGCCTTCCTTGTGTCCTCACCGTGGCTTCCATGCTCCGACAGGATCCCCAGGTATTTGTAAGCACCAACTACTGGTCGATAAAGCAGTCATACGAGACTCCAAGACCAGCCAAACCCACCTAAGCACAGCCTGAACTGACTACCAGAAAATAAATGACTCAATACCCCACACAATGCCCCTGGAATGCCCATCAATACACTAAAGACCTTCATCAAGTGCTCTACGGGCCATTGGAGGAGAAAGCTAGAAGCTACATCAAAGCCAATAGCACAAGCGACCATCAGTTGTGGAATATAGAAACATAGAAACATAGAAAATAGGTGCAGGAGTAGGCCATTCGGCCCTCCGAGCCTGCACCGCCATTTATTATGATCATGGCTGATCATCCAACTCAGAACCCCACCCCAGCCTTCCCTCCATACCCCCTGATCCCCGTAGCCACAAGGGCCATATCTAACTCCCTCTTAAATATAGCCAATGAACTGGCCTCAACTGTTTCCTGTGGCAGAGAATTCCACAGATTCACCACTCTCTGTGTGAAGAAGTTTTTCCTAATCTCGGTCCTAAAAGGCTTCCCCTTTATCCTCAAACTGTGACCCCTTGTTCTGGACTTCCCCAACATCGGGAACAATCTTCCTGCATCTAGCCTGTCCAATCCCTTTAGGATTTTATACGTTTCAGTCAGATCCCCCCTCAATCTTCTAAATTCCAACGAGTACAAGCCCAGTTCATCCAGTCTTCCTTCATATGAAAGTCCTGCCATCCCAGGAATCAATCTGGTGAACCTTCTTTGTACTCCCTCTATGGCAAGGATGTCTTTCCTCAGATTAAGGGACCAAAACTGCACACAATACTCCAGGTGTGGTCTCACCAAGGCCTTGTACAACTGCAGTAGTACCTCCATGCTCCTGTACTCGAATCCTCTTGCTATAAATGCCAGCATACCATTCACCTTTTTCACCGCCTGCTGTACCTGCATGCCCACTTTCAATGACTGGTGTATAATGACACCCAGGTCTCGTTGCACCTCCCCTTTTCGTAATCGGCCACCATTCAGATAATAATCTATTTTCCTATTTTTGCCACCAAAGTGGATAACTTCACATTTATCCACATTAAATTGCATCTGCCATGAATTTGCCCACTCACCCAACCTATCCAAGTCACTCTGCATCCTCTTAGCATCCTCCTCACAGCTAACACTGCCACCCAGCTTCGTGTCATCCGCAAACTTGGAGATGCTGCATTTAATTCCCTCATCCAAGTCATTAATATATATTGTAAATAACTGGGGTCCCAGCACTGAGCCTTGCGGTACCCCACTAGTCACCGCCTGCCATTCTGAAAAGGTCCCGTTTATTTCCACTCTTTGCTTCCTGTCTGCTAACCAATTCTCCACCCACACCAATACCTTACCCCCAATACCGTGTGCTTTAAGTTTGCACACTAATCTCCTGTGTGGGACCTTGTCAAAAGCCTTCTGAAAATCCAAATATACCACATCCACTGGTTCTCCCCTATCCACTCTACTAGTTACATCCTCAAAAAATTCTATGAGATTCGTCAGACATGATTTTCCTTTCACAAATGCATGCTGACTTTGTCCGATGATTTCACCGCTTTCCAAATGTGCTGTTATCACATCCTTGACAACTGACTCCAGCAGTTTCCCCACCACCGACGTTAGGCTAACTGGTCTATAATTCCCCGGTTCCTCTCTCCCTCCTTTTTTAAAAAGTGGGGTTACATTAGCCACCCTCCAATCCTCAGGAACTAGTCCAGAATCTAACGAGTTTTGAAAAATTATCACTAATGCATCCACTATTTCTTGGGCTACTTCCTTAAGCACTCTGGGATGCAGACCATCTGGCCCTGGGGATTTATCTGCCTTCAATCCCTTCAATTTACCTAACACCACTTCCCTACTAAGATGTATTTCGCTCAGTTCCTCCATCTCACTGGACCCTCTGTCCCCTACTATTTCTGGAAGATTATTTATGTCCTCCTTAGTGAAGACAGAACCAAAGTAATTATTCAATTGGTCTGCCATGTCCTTGCTCCCCATAATCAATTCACCTGTTTCTGTCTGCAGGGGACCTACATTTGTCTTTACCAGTCTTTTCCTTTTCACATATAGCAGGGTGATGCACTAAACCCACGGCTGTTCTGCATCGGCGTGAACCCCCTCAGCCAGATCATCTCAGAGACTGGATATGGGTCCAGGTTCAAGAGTGGAGTGACCACCAGCCAACTCCTGTACAGGGATGACATGAAGCTGTACGGTGTGTGAGCGTGTGTGTGTGTGTGTGTGTGTGTGTGTGTGTGCACACGCGCGTGTGCGTGTGTGTGTGTGCGCGTGTGTGTGCATGCGCGTGTATATAAGTTGAGATGCATTTTATACTGAGTTGTTATTATAACCAAGCAGGGAGGAATGTAGTGTATTTAATATATCAGTAATATTTTAAATATATTGTTTGATTAGATTAGATTATGAGGACACACAGTCCTCTTTTATTGTCATTTAGTAATGCATGCATTAAGAAATGATACAACGTTCCTCCAGAATGAAAAACTGACACATAATTATAATATATAGTTACAACAGTGCAAAGCAATACCGTAATTTGATAAAGAACAGACCACGGGCACGGTAAAAAAAAGTCTCAAAGTCTCTCGAAAGTCCCATCATCTCATGCAGACGGTAGAAGGAAGAGAAACTCTCCCTACCATGAACCTCCAGCACTGTAAACTTGCCGATGCAGCACCCTGGAAGCACCCGACCACAGCTGACTCTGAGTCCGTCCGAAAACTTCGAGTCTCCGACCAGCCCTCCAACACCGAGCACTGAGCACCATCTCTGCCGAGCACTTCAACCCCGGCCCCGGCCACCAAGCAACAGGCAATGCTGAGGATTTGGGGCCTTCCCCTCCAGGGATCCTTGATCACACAGCAGCAGCGGCAGCGAAGCAGGCATTTCAGAAGTTTCTCCAGGTGTTCCTCTGTGCTTCTCACGTCTGTCTCCATCAATCAGGATTGTGCGCGGTACCTACTTAACGAATACCGATATCATTCTGGAGTGGCTGTGTGCACTGATTATTGTTGTTTACATAATTCATTACTGGTTATACGTATAGTAAAAGTACATGAATGGCATACGTCATCACACCACCGCGTCCTATGTGCATGCCTTGCTAAAAGTAAAATTGAAGTAGACACATTCTCCCAGTCTCCCCGTGTTTTCCCTCTTAATTAGATATGTGTTTTGGAATTAGAAGACATAACATATAGACACTTGCTGCACAATTTTGAGCTTCTCTATTTTAAAATTTATTTTACAAATATACTTTATTCATAAATATTAATACAGGGAATGTAATACAATCAGTGTCTGTCTTTCTTTATATTCAATGCTTCATCAGACCAATACATTTCATTTACAAACAATCAATACCACTCACCTTTGCTGTTTAATCGATTTGCCATGAAGTGTCTGAGAGACTGTTCCATGGGATCCAGCGGCAAGAGGGACGTAGACTCTGGTTCTTCCTCACAGAGCCTCCGCAATGGCTGCTCTGAACCTCAGTGTGTTCCTCCACACGTACACCATAGCCCGGAGTGTACCAGTTGGCAGCATTCGCCTACAGACATCTTGTCACACTGGAAGAGCAACATGTTTCTAGCAAACTAAAGTACATCTTTCTTCAGGATGATAATCTTTCAGATTCTGTACTTTGACTGATTATGGGCCGGCAATTCCCAAGAACCAGTCAATAATTCCATCCAGTCTCCTTTCCGTGACTCGCTGGTGATCTCACTTCATTTCAGTGTGAATGTGGATGGAAGGAGGAATGGGCAGGTTGTGGCTGTGCCCCCCGGACTCAGGCATCAGAGCAACAGCTTCTTGCAAAGTCTACTATAGAGAAGCAAGAATTTAGCTGTGGATCAGGAAATTTGGAAGAGAATGTGATAAGAAAGTTCACAAGTTTCAGAAACATTCTGTAACACTTGCTCATCAAACAATAATCTTCATGTTAACTTTCTCAGTCATCTATGAGGTTTTTAACTTTGACATTATTTTATAAAATCTAGCAAAAAGTTACCTGCTTTTGTACATGGATACGGAGGTCAGCAATCAAGAACCTCTGAGCAAACTCAAAAAAGAACTGATTTCATCAAGTGTCCATTTGATTCCCTGAACATTTCAAATGTCAGCTTGTCTCCCTGACACCTCACTACGGCCGTCTCTCAGTCAGGATCACAACTCACCCCCTCCCGGACTTCACAGTGTGGATATTCAGCCGAGTCCCAGCTCCTGTCCATTGACGCTGCCATCAGTCCCATTGGCTTGTGTGGCTTCCAGCTCAGGTATGTGAAATTCTCCCGGGGGGTGAAATCTCCTGGGGGGGGATGCTGTCAGTCCCTCTGGCTTGTGTGGCTTCCAGTTCAAGTGTGTGAAAACCTCCCGGGTGGGGGTTGAAATCTCCTGGGGGGGGTGAAATCTCCTGGGGAGGGTGAAATCTCCCAGGGGGGGGGAGAAATCTCCTGGGAGGGTGAAATCTCCTGGGGGGGCGTGCCAGTAGTCCCACTGGCTTGTGTGGCTTCCAGCTCAGGTGTGTGAAAACCTCCCGGGGGGGGGGGGGGTGAAATCAGAAGGATTTTTCACCTACTTTTCTCTCCAATTCCCATCCTACGCTGCAATCAGTCCTCGAGGACTGTTGTTCACCTACATTATACTCTTCCAGTAACCTCCGTAATGAAATATATTTTCTCTGTTGCTGCTGTTTGACATTACCTCCAACATCATTTGCAAATTCAGATTCATTACTTACAAATTCGCTGGACATGCATTCATTAAAAGTGTATTGCTTGTTCAGTCAGTCATTACTTGGACATCATTCAAATACACATGAAGTTTGATTATTTATTCCCAGACTCAGTCACCTGCAAATTGTATTTTACCTACATTTTGGACATTTAAAAAGTGTAGCGTTTGTTCAGGGAGCCAGGTGAAGTCTCCCTAAAAAAAAATCACAAATTTGGTCAAATAAATGTTCGAAACTCTGTCAAGAGGATCAGACCCAAAAAGAACTTAATAACAGGCTGGAAATATACAGCTGACAACAGTGCACTGTGTTCACCGCGCAGGGGGGCGGGGGGAGACCTCAGAACGTCACCCTGCCCTAACAATCAGACAACAGCCGACACCACCTGACTGTCAGACCTCAGAACGTCACCCTGCCCCTACAGTCAGACAACAGCCGACACCACCAGACTGTCACAGAGGAGAGAGAGGCTGCAGAGAAGAGGGAGAGAACAACTCAACTATTCAGATGGAAACCCCAGTGACAGATGCAGGAGAGAGTCCCCTGTTGGGGAAAGAGTGGGAGACAGAATAGGGTGGAGAAGGGAGTGTGCAGGAAACTGACAGGAAGTACTGTTAGAGGAGGAAGGCAGGACATAAATACGCACACACACACACGCAGCCATGTGCATGAACACAAGGCACACACCCTGACCTCACCATTGACACGTTATTCTCTCCACCCTCAAAAAGAGTTAAAAGCTGAACATGTTCAAATATGAATTGGTCCTTCACCTCCCCCATGGAGGCTTAAACAACAAGAGGCAGAGAGAGGGTGCCTGCACGGGGGGAGTAGTTCCATCACAGCGCCTCGGTGAGCTGGAGCAAACAGTCCTTCTCCCCATGGGCAAAGGGCTCCGGAGACACAAACACCTCACAGAGACACGGCAGGAAATCTACCATAAACCAGCCGGTATCGTGACGGCATCTTCTTTATCCTGAGCAATGTTTCTCATTGCCACCTCTGCCGCCTCATCACCACAGAAACGTTCTGGGAGCCGTTCACAAGTGCAGTGACCTTCGGTTTGGTGTTTGAGGAACATGAGAAGCGGCTGCTTTCCATCTCACCAGCACAGCAGCAGCTAGACTGTAGGTGCGGCATGGTGAGCCTCCCAGCCTGTGAGCTCCGTACCTGCTTCCCGATCGCTGACGCCAGACTGCAGCCGACAGCCCAAGTGACACAGAAACATCGAGATAAAGCCAATATGTCACAGACAAATCAGGCCCTTGCCACTATTGAGATCGCTTTCCCACAACATAATCATATCAAGTCAAGTTTACTGTCATTTAGCTCTAAACATGTACATAACCATACAATGCATATAGAAACGAGATCTTTCTCTGAACCAACGTGAAAAGCACAGTCGTACACATAACACACACAAAACACAATAACTTATGAAAGTAAGGATAAAATCTACAGATGAATCACGCATAAAAAACAAACAAAAGCACATAAATTAAATAGTGTAAGGTATGGAGCAGATTAGCCAGTGACATTTCGAATGCGATGTAGCAGGGAGATCAGAAGCCTAACAGCCTGAGGAAAGTAATTGTTTTTCATCCTGACTGTTCCTGATTTTATGCATCAGAGTCTCCTGCCTGATGGTAGAAAGTCAAAGAGGATGCTGGAGTGCTGGATGGATGAATGACATGCTTAATAACACTAAGAGCCCTGCGTACACAGCGCTCCTGATAAATATCCCCGATGGATGGTAGGGAGATCCCTATGATCCTTTCAGCCATTCTCACAATCCTTCGTAGGGACTTTGAGTCTGATGCTCGACTGCTCCCAGACCAGAAGGAGATGCAACTTGCCAGGAAGCTCTGAATGTTGCTCCTGTAAAGTACAATTAAGATGGGCGGGGGTGGGGGGGGGGGATGCTTGCTTGCCTCAATTTTCTGAGGAAGTGGAGGCGCTGCTGTACCTTCTTGTTCAGGGAGGTGTTATTAAGGGACCAGGTGAGGTCGTCCATGATGTGAACTCCCAGGAACTTGGTGCACTTAACTTTCTGGCAGAGAGGGATGGTTCGTCTGCAACTTCCTTAAGTCCACAATGGTTTCCCTGCTCTTCTCCACATTAAGATTGAGGTTGTTCTTCACACACTAATCCACCAGTGGCTGGACTTCCCCTCTGTACCCTGTCTTGTCATTGCTGTTGATGAGATCACCCACTGTTGTGTCATCTGCAAACTTTATGACACGGTTTGAGCTGGATCCTGAGACACTGTCGTGTGTCAGCAGTGTGAACAGCAGCGGGCTAAGCACACAGCCCTGGGGCTGTGCTCAGAGAAATGAGACTGGAGAGGTTGCTGCCCACACAGACTGACTGTGAGCTTTCTGTTCAGAAGTCCAGCACTGAGCTGCAGAGGAAGTTGCTGAGGCCCAGCGAGGACAGTTTCTCCACTGTTTTCTGGGGTATGATGGAGTTAAATGTCAAACTGAAATCTATAAACAGCAGCCTGGCATATGAAACCTAATTTTCCAGGTGGGGCAGGACAGAGTGGAGGGGAGAGGCTATAGCATTGTCAGTGGACAGAGTGGAGAGGAGAGGCTATAGCATTGTCAGTGGACAGAGTGGAGGGTAACGGCTATAGCATTGTCAGTGGACAGAGTGGAGGGGAGAGGCTATAGCATTGTCAGTGGACAGAGTGGAAGGGAGAGGCTATAGCATTGTCAGTGGACAGAGTGGAGGGTAACGGCTATAGCATTGTCAGTGGACAGAGTGGAGGGTAGCGGCTATAGCATTGTCAGTGGACAGAGTGGAGGGTAACGGCTATAGCATTGTCAGTGGACAGAGTGGAGGGTAACGGCTATAGCATTGTCAGTGGACAGAGTGGAGGGGAGAGGCTATAGCATTGTCAGTGGACAGAGTGGAGGGGAGAGGCTATAGCATTGTCAGTGGATCGATTTGAGTGATAAGCAAACGGGAAAAGGTCGGTGTAGCCAGGAATAAGGCTTTAAAGTTCTCTATGACCATCCGCCCAAAGAATTTCATAATGGCTGATGTTAATGGCACAGGACAATAATTATTTAGGCAGGTTACTGTTGCCTTCTTTAGTACTGGAGTGATGGTTGCCACCTTGAAAAGCGAGGGTACAATGGATTGTTCCAGCGAGAGGTTGAATATATCCGTCAGCACCTCTGACAGCTGGACTGTGCAATCTTTCAGACCCCGACCTGGTATATTACCGGGCCGCACAGCTTTGTGTGGTTGACTCTGGCCAGGGTCTTCCTCACCTCAGCTCATCAGCTCCAACCGGATGGAGCGTCTGCTCCCTGGGGCGGGGCGGGGGGAGGCTTCCAGCATTTTGTTCTGTGCATCAAACCGGACATAAAAGATATTCAGCTTGTCAAGGAGTGAGGCATCCTGGTCACTGGCACACAGGGTAGACTTGTAATGGGTCATCCTGTGAATTCCCTGCCGCATGCACCTCGTGTCTCTGGTATTGCAACAGTGGCTGTGTATTCTCTGAGAATCCTCCAGTTTCGTCTTCCTCATGGAGCGTGAAAGCACAGTTCCTGTTTCCCTGAGAGCTGTCACATCCCCCAATCTAACAGCAACATCACGATCCCTCAGCTGTGCACGGACGTCTACAGGAAGCTATGGCTTCTGATTTGCCCTCACCTGGATGTGATTCATAACAGTAACATCCTCTGTAACTTCCCTACATCACTGAATCCACATATTCCTCAATGTTAACATGGTTGTCATAGGCTGCAGCATCCCTGAACACTCTCCAGTTTGTGTTTTCAAAACAGTCCTTCAGTGCTGAGATTGCCCCCTCTGGCCAGGTTTTCACCAGCTTTACAACTGGTTTGGCCTGTTTGATCAGTGGTTTGTATGCTGGAATTAACATTACAGAGAAGTGATCTGGGAGCCCAATGTGGGGTCAATGGCTGTTCTGTAAGTACCTGGTATGTTAGTATAAACCAGGTCCAGTGTACTTTCACAGACAAGAGAAACTCTGCAGATGCTGCAAATCCAAGCAACACTCACAAAATGCTAGAGGAACTCAGCAGGCCAGGCAGCATCTATGGAAAAGAGCAAACAGTCAATGTTTCGGGCAGATGAAGGACTGATGAAGGCTCGTGGCCCAAAATGCCTACTGTTTACTCTTTTCCATTGATGCTGCCTTGCCTGCTGAGCTCCTCCGGCATTTTGTGTGTGCTGTTAGTAGACGTTCATGTCTGGTAGCCAAACCAACATGCTGGTGGAGTTTAGGCAGGACTGTCTTTAGCTTCTCATGGCTAAGATCCCCAGTGACAGTGAAGTTACTGGTTTGGTTTGAAAGTCACTGACGTGCTGTGGAGATCAAACATGGCCTCATGGGCATTAGCAGAGGGCTGGGTATGTACAGCTGCCAACACCATTATAGTGAGTTCCCTCGGTTTAGCACTTCACCAAAATGAACCCAGTCATCGGTGAACAGTGGGGTGCCATTGCTAAAATGTCTGTACACCAGTTTGTATTTATGTAAATACAGACACCGTCACGGCGGGTTTTGCCTGAGATCGCTGGATTCCTGTCAGCCTGAAACACACTGAAAGCCTCAGCTGGGTGGCCGCGTCTGGGATGGATTCATGGAGCCAATTCCGTGAGAATGAGTGTACAGATGTTCTACTCTCACTGGTTCAGTCTCAGGCACAGGCAGTCCAGTTTATTTTCAACTGAACGGGCATCTGCCAGTAAGAACGAAGGGAGAGCCACCCTGAAGGGCTTCGATCTAGGTCGTCCCTGGATTCCAGCGTGCTTACCCCCTTTTTGCTTTCTTGCGCATCGCTTCCTACGGTGTCTCACGGATGTCTGTAGCAGGCAAAGGCGTGCGCAGTAAACCCAAGCTGTGCAGCTCCTCTGCAGTCCCACAGGTCAATAACGAGGTGGAATTACCGTGCACAGTTTATTTAATATCCAGCAGCATTTTCCAATCTGAACAAAGACGTACAGGACGTGGATGGACTATCACACCCGGAGATGGAGTGGTCGCTGTGTCTGAACGGACCGCCATCTTGAAGTCAGCAGTGTCTGCGAAGGAGAAGCATTGCAAAGCCAATGAATGTTCTGCTAATTAACCCAGACTGAAACTAAACAAATACATGGGTGAAGCGGGGATTGAAGATTATTGGACCAGAGGTAGAAAGCTATTATTAATTAGTTTATAAATAGAAACTCATCTTGTGATTTATGAAGAGACTGAAGGACAAATCACTTGTTTTCTCTAGGTCAGGTTGATTGAAGGAGGTCTCCATCGCTGGTCCTCACAGCGGGGACAACAGGCAGTGCACCACACAGACACCTGGCCCTCAGATGCCACCTGGTTTCCCAATCCTCTTCCGTAAGAAGATCAAAGGGACGTTCGAGTGGTGATCTAACTCGACATTTCTTTCACATTACAAAAGCTGAATGTGAGATATTCTAGGTGCTATTAACTTTTGGGGTCAGAGATTTCTGTTTGTTATATCTGACCAAGCAGCCAGCAACTGTAGAGGGTGAAAGATAAAGAATTTAAATGCCTCTTTTGTGAGATTGCGTTGGTTACATCTTCAGTCAAAAGGCTGGAATCCAACTTCATACTGGAGAGTGAGACATGATAATGACCACTTCCGGCTTTACCTGAAAAATTCAAAATTGCACCAGGCAGGACCTGAGTCAGCCTGGTTGCCCTGAAGTGAGAGTGGATTATCTTTCTTTGGTCCCTGGAATGCTGGTGTTCAGATTATCCTGGGACAATGTGGCATTACCTGCACAACACCCGAACAGATGTTCTGTAAGTTAGGAGGTGACTTGGCTGCATCTTTGTGTCCTATTGTACCTTACAGTGAAAGGACACTCTTAAAACACCAACAGTGACAGCCACATTTCCCACCTAACCTTGTGATATTTTCCTTTGTCTCTTCTTCCAAAGTTCAGTCAGTTCTGGTATAACCCTTTCCTGGTCCTCTCACCTCTGACCACCCCGTCCCTCCAACTCTGTTCCTTTCCCCAGCCGCCATCCTTCCCAGCTGCCATCCACACCAGCACCATCTCCTGATTTCACACTCATGATCCCAGCCTCCTCACCCCAAACTCTTGTCTCTAATGTTACCCCCACCCCTTCCTCCCACACTGGACCAATAAAACCTTCACCCTTGGATGCAGCAGGTGCTTCATCTAATCTGGTCAAATATATCCCACTGCCACACCAACCAACTTTGCCCTTACTGGTGTGCTAAAACTTTCCGATAAGGTGAGATTTTCAGCATTACTGGCATTGGTTTATTATTGTCACATGTACCAAGCTGCAGTGAAAAACTTGTCTGTTCATACAGATCACATCATTACACAGTGCACTGAGGTAAAACAAGAACAATTCAGAATAAAGTGGAAAAGCTGCCAAAAGTGCAGTGCAGATGAACAAAGTGGTGCAAGATCATAACAAGGTAAATTATGAGGTTGAGAGTCTAGCTTATCGTACTAGGGAACAGAGCAAAATACTCAGCGAGCAGAATTCAAAGTTGGTTGTATCTTGGCCTGGTATAGAAACACCGATGTCCTTGAACGGAAATACCTGCAGAAGGTCAAGGATACGGCCCAGTCCACCACGGGCAAAGCCCTCCCCACCATTGAGCACATCTACAAGGGTCTCTGTTTCAGGAAAGCATCATCCAACATCAAGGACCTCTCTATCCAGGCCATGCTCTTTTCTCACTGCTGCCATCAAGGAGGAGGTACAGGAGCCTCAGGACCACCACCACCACCAACAGTAAAAACCCCTCAAACATTAGGCTTTTGAACCAGAAGGAATAACTTACAGAGAATTTCTATCTTATAAAAGACATCCAAATTACAAACCATTTCTAAAACACAAATGATTTCCAAAACAAAAGTACAATTTCTATGCTAAAAAGACATACCAACGAGCAGCAGACAAGCCAGTTGTCCATTGTCGAAATTAAAGGCGGGGAATGGATTCAACTCCACCCCATGTTTCTGTCATGCTTCCTGAGTTCCTGGACCATTCCTAATAAGCCGGAACTGCTGTCTAAATTTATACTGTTGCTTTGCCACTTGGGGGACTTCACACTCCTGTGATATTCTTTCTGATTCCTTTTAACACAAGGGGTCTAAAAGCTTCTGGAGATGGAGTTCCCAGGTATCCACAATTAATGCTGGGAAGCTGACTCTTTTAGTACACAATCTTCCAACCATTCATAAATCAGCTCTTGGTCTGCTAATTGACAGTGTCCATCTGGTCTGCAAGCTTCCTTGAACTAAACAACTTAACCATTGTTGCCTATTTTGAAACAAGCTGAATTACGATACGTGGTTATGGACGCTGCAGGGTGGAGCAGAGGTTTGATAAAATGGCGGGCAAAGGCTTAATTCTAGTTCAGACTAGCACTAATGTAAGGGCAGTAGAACTGCCTGGTACTATTGGGGCCTCGGGAGAGGGGGGGCCGTGGGCTGTCCGTAATTTCCGGGAGGAGGGGAGTGAAGGTGAGTGTGCTGAATCGGATGCTGAGTTTCCCATAGCTGGGGACGGAGACTTTAAAGACAAGTTGCTCTTGTTCCTGTGGAGCGAGGGGATGGAATGTTCTGATGTAGAAGGTTTAATGAGTCATCCAGCAAGGTCTAAGCATTCTGAGTTGGTGGTGGCCCCTACCTCCTTGGCAAATAAATAGCAAAACGCCCAGGCTAAAGTCCCAGCCTGTTCTCAGGATCGAAGCCCACCCCTAATGGGTCCTTCAGTGGTTGATAAACTTCTGTGCTGGTTTCAGCTACAACATCCCTGGTTGATAAATGCCAAAGTTATCGTCAGCTGGGAGTGGTGTCTGGAGTCAAGCCCACAGCCAGTGGGGAAGGAGAATGTGAGGCTTGGGCGGAGCAGTTATTGGATAGTGTTCAGATGATATAAAAGTCAGAGAATGATCGACAGTTTAAAGGGTCCGACAGCTGATACAGTGAAGTTCCTAAAGGCAGAAAACCCATTAGCCACATCAGCTAATTACCTACAAGCTCTGGAAGATGCTGGAAGTGCAGCTGATGTTACGATGAGTTTAGGCACACATTCCAGGAGGGAGGAGAGAAGCTGTCTGCCTACCTTCTCAGGTTGGAGAAATTGCTGCATTGTTTAAGCCACAAAGGGGGCATTCAGCCGTCTGCGAGAAATTGCTCGAGGATGGAGCAAGTTGTGAAGGGCGCGCTGTCACGTGACATGATTGCTCTACATATTCGAATGACCCGCAAGATGCGCCTTCCTCCATCTTTTACCGAGTCACTCAGAGAGGAGGAGAACATGATTGAGAAGTGGAACATTTCCAAAAGCCAAGTAGTGTCTTCAGTGGTAGCCTCTGCTGCTAAAGTGAGCCCTGATGGTTTTGAGGAACGTGGTGGAAGACCTTTGGGCTAAACTGACCCAATGGATGTCTGCGAATGTTTCAGCGAAACGTGACACATCCGATGGGAAACCTGACCCACCTGTAGGACCTACGACGCAGAGGACTGCTGCTGAAAAGGGTCTCCTGACTGGAGAGGTGGCTGATATTTTCTGCCACAACTGTGCAGCAGATGGACATTTCAAACAAGACTGTGAGGGACGTGAAATTCTTCTCAAAGTAAGTCAGCAGTTAATCAGAGAAGAAAAGAAGCAAAACTACAGAAGGAGCCAATAAAGGAACAGGCTGCTATCTCAGAGAGGACACATTCCAATCAGTGTATCAGGGGAGATACTAACCCTAAATCATACCGACCCTAGATATATATTGTCTATAAACATGGTCTTCTCACCACTGAGTCCTGTGGCTGTTAGCCGAGTTTGCTATTGATCCAGCTTTGCAGATGAGCCCGGTGAGAGGGTTATATATAGAAGACTGGCAAAGAATACGGTATGATATAGACCAGTCGTAGATATGGGCTGAGAAATGGCAGATGGAGTTCAACCTGGATAAATGTCAGGTGTTGCACCGTGGTATGGGACAATGCACGGAGACAGTATGCTGGTAAGGGTAAGGTTCTTAACTGTGTTGCTGAGCAGAGAGATCTTGTGATCCAAGTTCACAGCTTTTTGACAGTGGCTACACAGGTCGATAAGGAAGTTAAGAGGGCTGATGGAATGCTTGTTTTTATTAGTCAAGGCACTGAGTTCAAAAGTCAGGCGGTTATGTTGCAACTTTATAAAACTCTGGTTAGGCCACATCTGGAGTACTACGTGCAGTTCTGGCCACCCTGCTATAGGAAGGATGTTGAAGCTTTGGAGAGGGTGCAGTAGAGGTTTACCAGATGCTGACCTGTTTAGAGGGCATGGGTCATCACAAGAAGCTGGATAAGCTCAAGCTGATTCCTCTGGGGCGCCGAATGCTGAGCGGAGATTTTATACAAATTTATAAACTAAGAGAACGTAAATAGAGCGGACAGAGAGTATCTGCTTCCCAGGATTGAAATGCCTAATAACAGAGAGCTTGAGAGGGGGTAGGTTCAAGGGGGATGTGAGGGGTAAGTTTTTTACTCACAGAGTGGTGGATGCCTGGAATGTGCTGCCTGGTGTGGTGGTAGTGGCAAATACATTAGAAGCTTTTAAGAGACATTTAGATAGGCACGTGGATGTAAAGAAGATGGAGGGATATGGATGTGGTGTAGGTAGGAGGGATTAGTGTTTGGGTGTTTTTGATTTGAGTTTTAGTTGGTCCAGCACAACACTGTGGGCCGAATGGCCTGTTCCTGTGCGGTACTCTTCTATGTTCAACTCGGGGTCTGCATATTTATTGCTTATTTATTAGTATTATTTTGTTTGTTTTCTTTCTGTATTTGCACAACCTGTTGTCTTTTGCCCAGTGGCTGTTTGTCCGTCCTGTCTGTAGTTTTTCAACAATTCTGTTGTGTTTCACTGTATTGACTGTGAATGCCCACAAGAAAATGAATCTCAGGGTTGTTAATGTTGACACATATGCACTTTGATAATAAATTTACTTTGAACTTTGAGCCAACACTGCGACATTCAGGAAGCAAGTACAAATACTCATTTGAAGCAGGGAATGGGCTCGGTCACACGTTCTGCGTCACATCTATTTAATGAGTGTTTTACCTTCTTGCAGTAGAAGGGGAAGAGCTGGTTACACCGCGAGGAATCAGGTGTTTAAGTCTGAGGCCACACACAATGCCGACTACAGGTTGCAAACACTGGGGGTCTCCTGGGCATTGTTGGATCTTGCAGTAGAAGGGGAAGAGCTGCTTACGTCGCGAGGGATCAGGTGTTTAAGTTTGAAGCCACACACAATGCCGACTGCACTTTGCAAACACTGGGGGTCTCTTGGGCATTGTTGGATCTTGCAGTAGAAGGGGAAGAGCTGCTTACGCCGCGAGGGACCAGGTGTTTAAGTTTGAAGCCACACACAATGCCGACTGCACTTTGCAAACACTGGGGGTCTCTTGGGCATTGTTGGATCTTGCAGTAGAAGGGGAAGAGCTGATTACACCGTGAGGGATCAGGTGTTTAAGTCTGAGGCCACACACAATGCCGACTGCACTTTGCAAACACTGTGGGTCTCTTGGGCATTGTTGGATCCTGTTTAACATTTATTCATCTCATTAGAAACATGATTTCACTGGTGAGGACACTGCCGTAAAAGATTAGAGAATTTAAACAATAAACATGGATCCCATAGATCAGCCAAATGAAGGAAATATTTTCGGATTTAAATTAGTGCCTTTGTGATGATCCATCATTTCATACTGGTGGTCAGTGAAAATTGCCCTGGTGAAGTGGCAATTCAGAACGAAACTTGAATCAATGAAGGATGCTTGACAGTTGTGGCCAGGCTTGAATGCTATCACCTCTTACAAAGTGAAACCAAGCAACACTGGTGACAACAAGTTTTCACTTCCAGATGCCTTCTATTCTCATTTTGACTGTCAGAACACGGAGCAACCATCACAAACTCCAACAGCCCCCATGAGTGCCGTGGCTGATAACCGAGTTAGCTGTTGAGCCAAGTTTGCATACAAGCCCTGTAAGAGGGTTACATTTTTTGGGGGCTTCGCCCAGAGATTTCAGATTTCAGATGCTGCTTGACTGCTGTGTTAGGATTGATTAAGCAGATTGTGTGTTTAAGCCAGAGTTTAAATTAGTGCTGGGGAAAGTGATTAGGGTACTTTATTATGGATGCCACAGGGATAAAGGATTGGTGTGATCTGAAGCAGTTATCCACAAATAATGCTTGTGTTCTGAGTGAGGTGGATGTCTGAATTCCCAATGAACTGCTACTGAGAGTGCTGAGTTCTGTAAAAGTATTGGGAAAGGTTACGCTGATTGAACGCCTTTCTGACCAATCAGCCCGTAAGGATGTCATGTTAGTCCAGATTTGCAGTGACATAACTGAAGTTGCACTGCCTGATATGTTGCAAGACCCTGGAGAGGCAGGGTCATGAGCAGTCCATATTTTAGAGAAGGGGGGCATTGGGCTGAGGGTGAAAACTTTAAGGACAAATTGTATCGTAATCACTTTACCAAACACAAGTTTAACACAGACTTAAACACACAACCCATTGGATCAGTGCTCAGGGCAATCACACAGTATCCAACAGAATTGATCCCAGACGATGCCTCCACAATGAAACTTTCTTCCGGCCCTGTCAAAATTTAGAGACTGAGGCGCACTGGACCCCACCCCAAACCTTGGTTTGTCTGGATGCAGTGTCATTTGCTACCCTGTTACAAATTAATGCCACAAAATAGCAGACAATTAAAGATATTTATGAATCTTAACTGAAGGGTTAGTAAAGAATAACAAAAAGAAAAGACCATAAGACCATAGGATATAGGAAAGGGCCCATTCTAATTAAACAGTCGAATGTGCACAACTCGGAGCTCATCTGGAACTTCTCTGTCATTTGGTCTGGGTCCTCGGTCAATGTGAAAGCACGCACTACCTTCCGAATATTGCTCGCAATCCATCTCCAACAAACGGGTCTCCTGCCAGATCGTATGCTATGACCAATTCTCCCCAGCGTCTTCTCTCTCCATCTCCCGCAGAACAAAAACCCAAAACCCACCTTATAGTCACTCACTAAGAAACCACCCCCCCCCGCTAATTGGATGGCACACATTCCACATCATCCCTCATCTTCAGCAATAACCCAAACAGGCTGAAAGCAGAACAAGCAGCTCTTACAGAGCCGCACAAAATGAAATACATCAGCATAACAGTGAGAAACATGAGCCAGGGCATTACAATTATTACTTGCTTCTTTTCTTGTATTTTCACAGTTAGTTCCCTTTTACACACCGGTTGTCCGCCCTGTTGATACGCCCTTTCATTGATTCTATTATGGTTGTTGTATTTATTGAGTATGCCTGCAAGCAAATGAATCTCAGCTTTGTAAATGGTGACATATGTATTTTGGTAATCAATTTATTTTGAACTTTGGACTAAATATCTGTAGAATATATCTAAGAATTGTGATAAAATTATGGACCAGTGAAATAGACCAGCACATTATGAAGCATGGAGGTATAGATGTAAATAACATTTCACTCTAACACATTGCCCTGTCTCTCCCCGCTCCCTCTGAGAGGGGTGAGTGGTTATGGCCCACGTGCAAAGGGAGAGACACTGATGCGGATGAACATTTCACTGACTTAATAAAAAACTACAGAATTAAAGGAAAAACAATAAACGCCAGGCTACAGGGCCATTGATTAAAACTCCCAAATTGAAAGCTAGCACTGACACTGTGGCTTGGAATCGATAACTTAACACTAAATAGTGCTTCTTTACAGCATCAATCTAAACTGTCGTCTTCCTTCTGAGAACAAGGACAAGGGTAAACAGAAAGCGCAAACGTTGCTGTGCTTTTGGTCAAGAGCAGACAAGACTGAAGTGAGAGGAGGGGAGTTAAATACCACCACAATGAAACACTAATTGGTTGGTACGTGCATACACATGAGTGTGATTGCCAACCCTGTTCAACAGCCTGCCTGCGATGGTGCCCAGACCTCATGGCAGAGTCTATCTTTGTGATAGTTCCTCTCTCCCTAGACTCAGATCCTGAGGTGCCAGAGACCTTTGCCCATTGGAAGTCCCAGATGAGAGACTTGTCCACGATTTCATGGGCTGGAACTCAAGAACGTTCCTCATGGCCATACCCTCACAATCCATGAAATACTGCAAATTGCCCTGCACATAGTGAGATGCCAGGAGGTGCCCCACAGAATAGATCAGGGACTTATCCACCAAGCCAGGAGGAAGGGGAGGGGTTGACTGAAGCAAAGGGGGAAGAGGTCATCAGCTTGAGCTGGGAAACATGGAACACTGAGTGAATTCTTACTGATGATGGTAGGCACAATCTATATGAGAACCTGTTGATAACCTTCTCCACTACAAATGGTCTCTCATAATGTGGGGTTAACCTGCGGCTCTCAACTTTCAAAGGAAGGTCTATTGACAAAAGCCAAACTTTCTCCCACGGCTTGAGAGGCCTCACCTGTCAGGGGAGCTGATCAGCCTGCCAGACATGGTGTTTCTGAGCATGCAGTAGAGAAGTCCTGGCCCATCTTCACATGTGGTGGTAGCATTGGATCAACTGCTCAGCTTTAAGAAACTCCCACGTCAGTCTCTTGGTCAGGAAAGAGTGGTGGCTGGAACTCCAATTGGCATTCAAAGGGGGACATGCCAGTGGAGGATGACTGGGGTTTATTGTGGGCATTCTCTGCCCAAACCAGTTGGAAGAGCAATGAAGTGGGCAGCTTTGCAGATCCGCTCCACAACCACCAGAATGTTAATGGTTCCACCTGATGGGACAAATCGGTGATGAAATTATGGAGAGGTGGGACCAGGGGTGGTGAGGCACATCCTCCCACATATACCCTATACACAATCCCCCACTTGTACCCCCAAAACACAATCTCCTATGTGTACCCTATACATAATCTCCCACATGTACCCCAAAACACAATCTCCCATGTATACCCTAAACACAATCTCCCACGTGTACCCTAAAACACAATCTCCCACGTGTACCCTATACACAATCCCCCACGTGTACCCTATACACAATCTCCCACGTGTACCCTATACACAATCTCCTATGTGTACCCTATACATAATCTCCCACATGTACCCCAAAACACAATCTCCCATGTATACCCTAAACACAATCTCCCATGTATACCCTAAACACAATCTCCCACGTGTACCCTAAAACACAATCTCCCACGTGTACCCTATACACAATCCCCCACGTGTACCCGCAAAACACAATCTCCCACATGTACCCAAAACACAATCTCCTATGTGTACCCTATACATAATCTCCCACATGTACCCCAAAACACAATCTCCCATGTATACCCTAAACACAATCTCCCACGTGTACCCTAAAACACAATCTCCCACGTGTACCCTATACACAATCCCCCACGTGTACCCGCAAAACACAATCTCCCACATGTACCCAAAACACAATCTCCTATGTGTACCCTATACATAATCTCCCACATGTACCCCAAAACACAATCTCCCATGTATACCCTAAACACAATCTCCCACGTGTACCCTAAAACACAATCTCCCACGTGTACCCTATACACAATCCCCCACGTGTACCCGCAAAACACAATCTCCCACATGTACCCAAAACACAATCTCCTATGTGTACCCCTAAACACAATCTCTCACATATACCCAAAACACAATCTCCCATGTGTACCCCTAAACACAATCCCCCACATGTAACCTATACACAATCTCCCACGTGTACCCCATACTCAATCTCCCATGTGTACCCTATACACAATTTCCCACGTGTACCCCAAAACACAATCTCTCATGTGTACCCCTAAACACAATCTCCCATGTGTACCTCTAAACACAATCTCCCACGTGTACCCTATACACAATCTCCTATGTGTACCCATAAACACAATCTCCCACATATACCCAAAACACAATCTCCCATGTGTACCCCTAAACACAATGTCCCACATGTAACCTATACACAATCTCCCACTTGTACCCCATACTCAATCTCCCACGTGTACCCCAAAACACAATCTCCCATGTGTACCCTAAACACAATCCCTCACGTGTACCCTATACACAATCTCCCATGTGTACTCTATACATAATCTCCCACATGTACCCTATACACAATCTCCCATGTATACTCTATACACAATCTCCCACGTGTACTCTATACACAATCTCCCATGTGTACTCCAAAATACAATCTCCCACGTATTCCCTATACACAATCCCTCACGTTTACCCTGTACACAATCTCC
The DNA here is from genome assembly GCF_030028105.1 of Mobula birostris. NCBI lineage: Eukaryota > Metazoa > Chordata > Chondrichthyes > Myliobatiformes > Myliobatidae > Mobula > Mobula birostris. The sequence continues at coordinate 41,287,961 of NC_092394.1, forward strand.
CATGTGTACTCTATACACAATCTCCCACGTGTACTCTATACACAATCTCCCACGTGTTCCCTACACACAATCTCCCACGTGTACTCTATACACAATCTCCCACGTGTACCCTATACGCAATCTCCCACGTTTACCCTGTATGCAATCTCCCACGTGTACCCTATACACAATCTCCCATGTATACTCTATACACAATCTCCCACGTGTACCCTATACACAATCTCCCACGTGTACCCTGTATGCAATCTCCCACGTGTACCCTATACACAATCTCCCACATGTACCCTATACACAATCTCCCACGTGTACCCTATACACAATCTCCCACGTGTACTCTATACACAATCTCTCACGTGTACCCTATATATACCCGTGATGGTGAACCTGCGTCATACCCGGTCCTTGGATTGTATTTGTTTATTATTGTTCTCAAATGACATAATTGGTTTCAGTCGATGAGTCAGAGCTGACCCTGACTACAAAATTGCTGAAAAAGATACACAAAACAGAAAAATAACTGTGGATGAACAGTCACCTGAGAGTTTCACCCTGTATCTCTCCATGGACGCTACCTGATCTGCTGAGTACCTCTAGCTTCTTTCTGTTTTGATGCCGGAGACGATGAACAGCAGTAAACAGCTCAGCTTTGATCTTGTAAAATGTAGGCTTTATCAATAATTCTGAATTGCCCCAACAGAATTCAAATCTACTGAAATGAAAGCATTTAAAGACACATATATAATTAACAATGTTATTGCAAGCACAGAAATAATATTAAAAAGTAACATCTTACTTTGTTTCCTTTTGGCTGTAAGATTTGCAGTGAAAAGATCAAAAATTCCCATAGGAAGTTCTGCCAAGTTCCAGGGAAGTTCATGCTCCAATTTTGGACTGTGGACACACACACACACACACACACACATACACACACACACACACACACACTCACAGACACACACTCACACACACACACACACATACACACACATACACACACACAGACACACACACACATTCACACACACACACACACTCACAGACACACACTCACACACACACACACACACACACACACACACACACACACTCACACACACACTTTAGTAAATGCCAGTTGTTCACCTTGGGATTGCAGGGAAATACCAGTCAGCTTTTCTGAGCTACCAGTTCCAAAGTGATGAGGAGCCTCTGGGAAAAAAATCTTTTGAGTCCATTAATACTATTTGACAGAATCATTATTTATTATGAGCACAGATCAGGCACTTAGGTTAACAGGGCTAATCTTTAATTCCTTTTTGATCTTTTGTGTTTATCTTGATTTCTCTTGTATAAATCTATGATCATTAAACCTACCAAATGCCATTATAATGTTGAGGATCTCTGTCAGGGAACTCTTCTCCTATGCGCAGGAGGAGATAGCCCCAGTCTGTTAGTTAATACTCTGACTGCGCAATACAAGGTTTGTGTTTCAAAGAATCAATGTCATTAACTGGCATGAAAACAAATGCCTGCAAGGCTTCAGCTAGAGCTGTGCCTCCCGTGTGCCACACATTTTATGAAGCTCTTTGCATTTCTCTTGGAAATTCTGCACAGGTGTTCTAACTATCTCAGTCATCTACATTTCATTGCTCTGTTCCTGGGAATCAGAGATCATGTGGAACAAGACAATCCTGTAGGTGATTGTCTTGATAGAGACAAAATCTGTAGAGTGACAATTGCATTGGACACTGACTGCAGCTCGGCATCACCCCTCGGTACAAGCACCCACCAAGGCATCAGCCACAAAAACATTAAAGTCGTTACCGCCCTTATGTACTTTCTGTTACTATTTGATTTGAGGTGAATCACAAGCTATATTAAATGGTTGGCTGCTGCTTGAAGATAAAAGGTTTGGGTAGCACTGAGAGAAATCAATGTGCTGATAACAGAGAATAACGGGTTAACCCCAACTTTAAAATACGAGTCAACAGTGAATTGTGAGAATGTGGTAGGTCGCCATCTTCTAGAATTACCTTCAGAATTTCTGACCTATGCTGTTTTAATAGGACGACTGGAGCTAGTGGTTAAAATCTGTGCAATTGAACTGAAAAAGGGAAGTCATGAAGAACCTTTTTGCACAATTGCAAATCAAGTTAAGGAACAGAATACTCAGGAAAGTGATGGAGATGCGTGACATTAATGGGTTTGAGACAATTAGCTATGCTCACAAAGGGAGAAGTAATTGAAGAATATGATCAGTAGGCAGATGGCTGATGTGTCAAAGAAAGATGTCTTGCTGTGGTTAATGTCCTGTTTTGATCCCAGGGGCCCTTATGTTTCACCCTTCCCAGGCTTTGGCATATACACAGGGCATTACATGCCCCTATCATTGTCGGTGCTGCATTAACCCTCCCACGAGCACTGAGGGTGTAAGATTTAAATCGGATTTGAGGTAGAGGCTTTGACAGCAGGTTCACCCTTTGATAATGCACACTTAGTGAATGTGTCACCGTGGTAAGTGAAAAGGCCTGCATTAATTATGCGATCAGATGCTTGCATTTAGGAGAGACAAAGAGACAGGAAATTGTCATTACCGGAGGAACAGCTGCCTCTGGTGGGCTCTGGGGACAAGATCAAATCCCACCACCAGATACACTTTAAAAAAAGGGCTTGTCATGTTTACTTCAGAGGGGCATGTCAGCTCAGCTGATGAATGCAGCACGAGTGGTTCCTCGTCACAAATGGATCAGAAGCAGCCTCAGACACGCCCACTAAAGGTGAGCAGCCAAACTTGATAAGGAGGCTCACCAGTCCCTCTGTTGGCTGTGTCATGGGCTGTTGTGAGGTCAAGGAAGCCCATGTTCAGTGTCTGCATTTCTTCATGGTGCTGTGAAGTTCAGGTCCACTGTGCCTCGAGATGAATTGAATGTAAACTGTGATTCAGGGAGCAGTGGCTGATCACCAGTAAGAGGTGGTGGAGGAGGACCATGATAGTGAGAGCAGGGAAATGGCTCTAGGTATTGCACTCTGACTTTTTTTTTTGAAGGCCATGATTATGACGTTTCCAAGGTCCTGTCACACGCCCTCTTCTTCCCAAAGAATCTGTGAGTTATGTTTTTTCCACTAAGCTTTAGAACTTCAAGGATTCCATCTGCTCCAGAGGCCGATAGTCTTTCTTTCAGTGGGGAAACAGCTTTTTCTCTGTCTGTCATTCAGGGCTGGCACAAGGCAGGATTGAGTATCTCCCATGGGATGGAGTCAAGAGCGCTCGCATCATTGACTTCACCACAGCGAGAAGTGCTTGGAATGGCCCCTCCCAGGATGCCAAATGCCTCTCTGCCTTTGACATGTTCATCTCTTACCTCGTTATTCACTGGGTGAGCACTTGGGAGTTTGTGCTGGAGCTGAAGAATCACTGCACGTTGTGGTGACTGGTAACTCGCTGGAACTCCTGCATTTATTCCATCCATTATCTATTGACTGGGACGAGGGTTTTGTGTTGGATCTACTCTTGTAGTTGTGACTCTGCTCCTTCATGTGAACAGTTAATGACCTCTGGGTCTCCTGCCATTCTCGTTAGCCCATAAAGCAGCAGAGTCACGCAACACAGAAACAGGACGTCTGTTCTAGCACATCCATGCCAACCATCAAGCCCCAATATGGGGTAATGAGAATGTCATTAGATCCAAGTCACGACATCACAAGCTGAATTCCACACACTCCAATTCCGTTTAGAGAGTGCAATGAATGAAGGAAGACAAACACCTTCCCATCCAACAAAGTTGCTGATGATCACTTCATAGTCAGAGTCATACTTTATTGATCCTGAGGGAAATTGATTTTCAATACAGTTGCCCCAACCAAGAACAGAGTATAAATATATCAATATAAAACCATAAATAATTAAATAGTAATATGTAAATTATGCCAGGAATTAAGTCCAGGACCAGCATATTGGCGCAGGGTGTGTGACCCTCCAAGGGAGGAGTTGTAAAGTTTAATGGCCGCAGGCAGGAATGACTTCCTATGACGCTTTGTGTTGTATGTCGGTGGAATGAGTCTCTGGCTGAATGTACTCCTGTGCCCACCCAATACATTATGTAGTGGATGGGAGACATTGTCCAAGATGGCATGCAACTTGGACAGCATCCTCTTTTCAGACACCACCGTCAGAGAGTCCAGTTCCATCCCCACAACATCACTGGCCTTACGAATGAGTTTGTTGATTCTGTTGGTGTCTGCTACCCTCAGCCTGCTGTCCCAGCACGCAACAGCAAACATGATAGCACTGGCCACCACAGACTTGTAGAACATCCTCAGCATCGTCTGACAGATGTTAAAGGACTTCAGTCTCCTCAGGAAATAGAAATCTGACCCTTCTTGTAGAGGGCCTCAGTGTTCTTTGACGAGTCCAGTTTATTGTCAATTCGTATCCCCAGGTATTTATAATCCTCCACCATGTCCACACTGACCCCCTGGATGGAAACAGGGGTCACCGGTGTAAAACCATTTGAACCAACACTTAAGCTTCAACTAACCAGTCATAGCCTTGATGAAGTTTACGAGACATGCCACATAAACATCTTCCACAACGTTCACAAACCATGTATGTGCAAATTGTGGAAGGTACAGATATCTGCTACATAAATAGAAAATCAAAAACTTTCGAGTGTGTGGCTCTGACTGCCATAAATTATTCATGAAGCCTATGACAAGCTAATAGTTGATCCACAAATATGAAAGATGAAACCTTTGAAAATCGTTGCATCACTTACTGTAGTCAAGCACCAACATGGGAAATTGTATTTGTCACTCTACATAAACTCCAGCCATATGGAAAAGGAAAAATGCCTGTATTTGCAAAGTGCATTTACAGTAAACATCTGTCCTTCATTTCCACTGTGGTAGAGTACTCATTTGAAAACATTCTCTGTCTAACAGCTCAGCCAAACACTCGCCAGCAGTCAGCTATCAGAACATGTTGCAGCGCTGGGGGTTAGTAAGCCTGATTGCAGACTCTGAGGGAAAAGATAAGCCTCTAAACCAGTGCTGATTGATACATTACCCACACCACATGTGACTAATTGAGAATCCAGATGTGGTAAATTGTAGTTCAGATTAGTAAATTACAAAAAATAGAAATAGATGCTATCATTGGGCAAGTCGTTTCAACACGTCGTCTCACAGTTTATGAATGTGATCTTCACACTTCTTGTGCTTATGGCAGGGTGAGTATCTGAATGGTTCTTCATAAGATAAGCAGAGAGTTTCTCTCTGTAATTCTGTACCTTACAAAGCTATGGAGGCTAGATCACTGGAGATAGATCAGGAAGAGCTGGATGACAAGGGAAGTCAAAGACAGAATCAAAGCAAAAGAGAGGACATACAATATTGCAAAAATTGGCAGGAAGTTAGAGGATTGGGAAGCTTTTAAAAACCACAGAAAGCAACTGAAAAAAAAGCTATAAGGGGAGAAAAGATTAAATATGTTCAGCTAGCTAGTAACATAAAAAAGGATATCAAAAATTAAGCCAGAGAAATAGTAACGAGGAGCAAGGGGAGACGGCAGATGAGCTAAATAAATACTTTGCATCAGTCTTCACTGTGGAAAACACAACAAACATGCCAGAAATTTGGGAGTGTCGTGGATCAGAAACGAGTGGTTGCTATTAATAAGGAGAAGGTGCTCGGGAAGCTGAAAGGTACACAGTCACCTGGACCAGGAGGACCACTCTCAAGTTTCTGAAAGAGGTAGCTAAAGAGATTATAGGGACATTAGTAGTGATCCTTCAAGAATCACTAAAGTCAGGAATGGTTCCAGAGGACTGGAAAATCACAAACGACACTCCACTCTTTAAGAAGTGTGGACAAGAAATTACAGGCCAGTTAGCCTGGTTTCAGTAGTAGGTAAGATTTTAAAGTCCATCATTAAGAATGAGATTTTTGGTTATGAGGAAGAACATGATAAAATAGTCTGAAGTTAACATGGTTTCCTTCGGGGAAAATCTTGCCTAACATATTCGTTGGAATTTTTTGAAGAAATAATGGGCAAGATAGACAAGAGAAGTTGTTTGCTTGGACTTCCAAAAGGCACTTGATAAATGTAAATAAAGAGTCTCTTTTCTGGTTGTCTGCTCATGCCTAGTGATGTTCCGTAGGGATTAGTACTGGGGACCGCTTCTACTAATGTTATATGTCAGTGATCTGGATGAGGGAGTTTATGGCTTTGTGGCCAAGTTTGTGGACAATACAAATATAGAGGGGGCAGGCAGCGATGAGGAAGTAGGGAGTCTGCAGAAGGACTTGGACAGATTAGGAGAATAGGCAAAGAAGAGGCAGGTGGAATACATTGTAGAGAAGTGTATGGTCATGCACTTTGGTAGAAGGAATAAAGGCATAGACTATTCTTTAAACAGGGAGCTAATTCAGAAATTGGAGATGCAAAGGGTCTTCAGAGCCCGAGTACAGGATTCCCTTAAGGTTAACTTGCAGGTCGAGTCAGTAGTGAGAAAGGCAAATGTAATGTTAGCATTCATTCAAGAAGACAAGAATATGAAAACAAGGCTGTGACGCTAAGGCTTTCTACATCATTGGTCAGACCACATTTGGAGTATTGAGAGTAGTCTTGGGCCCTTTATCTGAGAAAGGATGTGTTGGCATTGGAGATAATGTCACAACCAGGGGTCATTTTTAGTCATAGTCATAGTCGTACTTTATTGATCCCGGGGGAAATTGGTTTTCGTTACAGTTGCTCCATAAATAATAAATAGTAATAGAACCATAAATAGTTAAATAGTAATATGTAAATTATGCCAGTAATTTATGAAATAAGTCCAGGACCAGCCTATTGGCTCAGGATGTCTGACCCTCCACAGGCAGGAATGACTTCCTATGACGCTCTGTGCTGCATCTCGGTGGAATGAGTCTCTGGCTGAATGTACTCCTGTGCCCACCCAGTACATTATGTAGCGGATGGGAGACATTGTCCAAGATGGCATGCAACTTAGACAGCAACCTCCTTTCAGACACCACCGTCAGAGAGTCCAGTTCCATCAAAAGAAAGGAAACATTTTTTCAGTTAGTATTTGGATTGTATTTTCTTGGTGTATTTCAGGGGAGCTTGCCAACTCCTCTTTGCTTGGTCGTTGTGGACCCTTGCCTGGTGAAACTCTGACCGACTTTTTCTGTGTATCATGAGTGATTTCAGTTCTTCAAGATTCTGTACGGTTTGCCTGAGTTCTCGTTAGTTTTGCTGGTAATTTCTGTAATTAATCTTTCACTCTGTTTGAATTTCCAAAGTCTCTGGGATTCCCACACTTGAGTTCACTAGTGATCCTGACAGACAGTCTAGAGGAGGTTCACAAGACTGATCTTGGGAATGTTAGGGTTAACATATGAGGAGCATTTGATTAATGGGAGAATATAGGACCGGAGAGGTCAGCCTCAGAATACCTTTAGAACAGAGATGAATTGATGAACAGTGAGGAATTTCGTTTGATGGAATGTGCGAATCTTTGGAATTCATTGCCACAGATGGCTGTGGAGGCCAAGTCATTGGGTATATTTAAAACACAGGTCAATGCTTCTTGATTAGTAAAGACATCAAAGGTTTTGGGAAAAGTCAGGAGAATGGGATCGAGAAGGATAATAAATCAGCCATGAACAAATGGTGGAAAAGACCTGATGGGATTCTGCTCCTATGCTTTATGGTCTGATGCATAACACAAGTGAGAAGTATTAACAACGTGAATGTTTTGGATAAGCAGCAGTGAATACAGAGTGGATCGAGCTTACAAGGTGCTACTCATGAAGTTTGTGGATTTGCAGTTGGAAATGTCACACTTGCATGAAGTACAACGACAGAACAGCAGATGATACAGTTCCACTTCCAACTGCTGTCAGAAGTGGAATCTGTGACCTGCTGATGATATTGTTGGCGGGGACCAAATGGAATGGGTTAGTCTTCCCAACATTTTACTGAAGGAAATTCTTTCCCATCAGTAATGGACACCAAGCATGGAGCGACAAGGCTGAGCCAGCTGAGGGATCCGCAGTGGGTCTCAGCGGCCTCGTGTGAAACGTTATGCCTCCACACAGTGACACGGGCCTCCCCGCTTTGCTGAAGTGTCAGTCTGGATTACTTGTCACCCTGGAAGTGGGGTGGAACTCACAGACGTTTGGCCCGGGCAAGAACGTTATGCTGGCCTACCTCTAGCTGCTCTTATTTAAAACTGGATTCAAAACCTGCAGGCAGCTGGCATCCCTGAGGAGATGGGCACAGCAGGATAGAATGAGTAGATAAAAAGATTTGTTTATTATTGTTGTTACTCAGTGTCAGTTAATTTATGAGGATACAGTATGAATGAGATCAGTGCCCAAGAGATTTGTGGTCTCAGGTGGCTGGAGTCACTGGCCCCACAGACCCGAATCAACGTCATCCATCCCAGTGAGGAAGGAAGTGAACAGCAGGATGCTGTGACACACGCTGCCGTGGCGATACCGCGACCCGCGGTTTTCACGGGCGCTCTGAGCCGTTCACAGTGACAGCGTACAAATATTAAAGCACAGATCAGGAGCTCAGCCGCCTGCACAGCCTTTGACATTTACCACAGCACGTATCATCATATCCCACACTGGCACTGGCCTTCAGAGTGATCACACCCATAAACTCAAAACCCAAGACATCCATAATAAGCCTGCCATGATGGATAATCTGTGTTGTTCATTCAGTTTACACTGGGTAGTGTCCAATGAAAGGCTCTTTCTTCTTTGAACACTCTGTGCACTGCTTGGTAAATAATTGCACAGAATATCAGCTCCTAAGGTAGTTTGCCTTAAGGAATTTGAGTTAAATTTAATTCAGAATGCTCTTCTTCAAAACTGTTGCCAAATTTGAGTTATCTGCCACTTTTTGTTGTTGACCATCCACAAAAATTGGTAATATTTTCAGGTTGCTTTGCAAATTGTAAGGACATTCATTATTGACAAAGCCCTAATGAAGATGCTACTTGACTTGCTGAGTTGCTCCAGCATTTTGTGTGTTGTTGAAGATTTCCGGCATCTGCAGAATGAGTCATGAAAGGGCAATGGTGCTTGTACAACATGGTGACTAAGCTGATAAAGGTCCCTCAATGCTTCCCTTCGCACTTTCCTCAGATCAGGCAGTGCTATTTTACTGAAGTGTCCCAGAAAGATTTGCAGCACCGCTATTCAGAGATCCTCAGACGATTCACCCTTCACCATTTTCCTCATTTACCTGGTCCCCGTAAGGAACGAGTTTCTGTCTGTTTGCTATCAGCATCTATCCCTCACCTTTGTTGCATTTCCCTCAACATTGCACAGGTCCTGTGGTGATACCTACAGAAAGAGTGGCTTAGGGCACCTACTATACAGCTTCATGTTTGTATAGTCTGGAGTTGTGGTCTACAAATCCAGATATTATCCAAAAGTGCAATATGCCAACATACCGTGAGAAACCAAGTTTCTGTGGATATACAAACTACAATGTGAGAGAAAGAGAGAGCGTAACCATATCTATTATTTTTTTTATTAACTCCATTAATAGGGAGATAACAGAGCATTTAGAAAATGAACAAAATCATCCTGAAAGTTATTCTTGACAAACTTAGGGGGAGATGGGGAGGAACTTGGTTGTGAACCTTTGAAACTCTCTGTCCATGGTGCTGAGGAGGTGGAGTCACTGCGTCTGTTCAGAGATTGACAGACATTTGAGCTACAAACGAGTCAAAGGGAATGAAGAAATTGAGAAGGTTTTGCTGATGACAAAATTGGATCAGTCATGATCTTGCTGAGTGGTGGAGCAGCCACAAAGCGCTGCTGGCCGACTTCCACTCCTGCTTTGATTTGTTTGTTGTTATGCTTTATAGTTTCTTCTCTGACCTGTGTATTCTCATTGTCCACAGAGCAGTAACGTTAACAATATTTTCATGAATGAGAAGCCCCATGTCTGCAGTTCTGTCCCAGATCCTTTAGTCAGAATTATTGAGTCAGTTAAGAGTCCTTAGGCAAAATGATGAGGGACTTGTTTGTTTACACGTGGAATCTGATATCAATATGTGATGAGCTCAGTCTGAACAGAGAGCAGGTGCTGGGATCTTATAAAATATTGCCCCCCATTTGATGTACAAGCCTCTGCAAATGTGAAACTGCTTTCCTATTTGAATCTTATTGAAACTGTGTTTGGCTACCAGGAATAAGATTCAGAATTAAGGCATCCTACCATTTAACAAATTGGATCAAATGGTTGGCTAAGATCACCTGGAACAGGGAAGAGAACCAAATCCTTGTTTCCTCAGGCGAGGAGAGGCAGGGTAGTGTGGAAAACATTTGTGTTAGATCCATGGACAAGGTGTGACTGTGACTGGAAATGGCTGGTTGGCTGTTGACTTAAAAGCAAATCCTGTAAACTAAGGAGGGATGTCCCACTTACACAACAGAGGTTATGCCTCATCTGATTATCCACAGGGAATAGTTCGAGGCATTGAGGTGGGAAAAGAAAGGAAAAGATCTCATATTGAGCAGTCTTACACCAGAGTTACTCTAATCGCACAGAATAAAGAATTCTGGTAGAGTGTCATTAATTAGTAAATCCCTAGTCATGGTGGCATTGTCCCTGTGACAGCCTCCCCACCCACCGTCAATTTCACCTGGGATTCAGGACTTCGCTGCGGGTCTCCCCAGTCACTGTCGCTGTGACGGTCTCCCCACCATCACTGTGACAGTCTCTCCATTCTCACTGTGACTGTCTTTCCATTGTCACTGTGACAGTCTCTCCATCATCACTGTGACAGTCTCCCCACCATCGCTGTGGCTGTCTCTCCATTGTCACTGTGACAGTCTTTCCACCGTCGCTGTGACAGTCTCCCCACCGTCGCTGTGGCTGTCTCTCCATTGTCACTGTGACAGTCTCCCCACCATTGCTGTGACAGTCTCCCCACCGTCGCTGTGGCTGTCTCCCCACCGTTGCTGTGACAGTCTCCCCACCGTCGCTGAGGCTGTCTCCCCACCGTCGCTGTGACAGTCTCCCCACCGTCGCTGTGGCTGTGACAGTATCCCCACCGTCGCTGTGGCTGTCTCTCCATCATCACTGTGACAGTCTCCCCACCATCGCTGTGGCTGTCTCTCCATTGTCACTGTGACAGTCTCTCCACCGTCGCTGTGACAGTCTCCCCACCGTCGCTGTGGCTGTCTCTCCATTGTCACTGTGACAGTCTCCCCACCATTGCTGTGACAGTCTCCCCACCGTCGCTGTGGCTGTCTCCCCACCGTTGCTGTGACAGTCTCCCCACCGTCGCTGAGGCTGTCTCCCCACCGTCGCTGTGGCTGTGGCAGTCTCCCCACCGTCGCTGTGGCTGTCTCCCCACCGTCGCTGTGGCAGTCTCCCCACCGTCGCTGTGACAGTATCCCCACCGTCGCTGTGGCTGTCTCTCCATTGTCACTGTGACAGTCTCCCCACCGTCGCTGTGGCTGTCTCTCCATTGTCACTGTGACAGTCTCTCCACCGTCACTGTGACAGTCTCCCCACCGTCGCTGTGGCTGTCTCTCCAGTGTCACTGTGACAGTCTCCCCACCGTCGCTGTGACAGTCTCCCCACCGTCGCTGTGGCAGTCCCCCCACCGTCACTGTGGCTGTCTCCCCACCATCCTTGTGACAGTCTCCCCACCGTCGCTGTGGCTGTCTCCCCACCATCGCTGTGGCAGTCCCCCCACCGTCGCTGTGGCAGTCCCCCCACCGTCGCTGTGACAGTCCCCCCACCGTCGCTGTGGCAGTCCCCCCACCGTCGCTGTGGCTGTCTCCCCACCGTCGCTGTGACAGTCCCTCCACCGTCGCTGTGACAGTCTCCCCACCGTCGCTGTGGCTGTCTCCCCACCGTCACTGTGACAGTCTCTCCACCGTCACTGTGGCTGTCTCCCCACCGTCGCTGTGGCTGTCTCCCCACCGTCGCTGTGGCTGTCTTCCCACCGTCACTGTGACAGTCTCTCCACTGTCGCTGTGGCTGTCTCCCCACTGTCGCTGTGGCTGTCTCCCCACCGTCGCTGTGGCTGTCTCCCCACCGTCTTTGTGGCTGTCTCCCCACTGTCACTGTGACAGTCTCCCCATCGTCGCTGTGGCTGTCTCCCCGCTGTCACTGTGACAGTCTCTCCAGCCTCCATCCATTTCACCTGGGGATCCAGGAAGGAATGTGTCCGACGTGTCACAAAGCACAAATTCACAGACAATGGGGTGAGAGGCATCACCCTCATCCTGATAGCCACCCTTGTGTGTGGCTGCATCGAGCTGCGTATATAACTAAGGCAGACGGACATCAGGTGTCTCCTCGTGCTGAGATCCTACCTGTCCCAGGTGTTGCAAAGGATGGACTTGGCTTCGTTTCTGCTCAGTGTCCCGGTCATTTGGGCTTTACTGCATTTCCTGTCTTTTATTGAAAGCTCCCCTCAAGAAAACACCTTTGATCACAAAATCAACAAGCAGTCGGTAAAGTCACAGTCAAGTTCATCGTCAGATACACAAGTACCTCTCTGCATGGGAGCAATGAAAAACCTGCTTTCAGCATAAATTATGCTCAATTTTTACCAGAAAGAAAATAATTAGAACAAAAACAGTTCAGTTTAGTGCAAAATGATCATCATGTCACCATGGATTGTTCTGCAGGTTCAAAGTTCAAAGTAAATTTTTTGTCAAAGTGTGTACCGTTTATGTCACCATAAGTATATGACCTGAGGTTCATTTTCTTACAGGGATTCACAGTAGGACAAAAATACAATAGAACCAATGAAAAATTGCACACAGAGACTGACAAACCACCAATGTGCATGTATTGTAAAGGGCTAATCTTTGCCCTTGTCCTTGTGAATGCCTCACCAGCACTGTGGCCTTGAACGTAACAGAACTATCTGCAGGAGCTTTGATTACTGCTATCAGAATACAACCATGAGGATGCAATACTCCGGGAACAGCCGAGGACACGAAAGTTAGGTGAACACAGAAGTGGGATGGTGAAGAGTGGTGAAGAGTGATGACTGGTTCTGGTTCGGTGGTTTCAGGTGGTGCTGATGTACTGGTCCACTTAATGCAGCTTTCTAGATCAGTGGGATGGGTATAAAATAGAGCGTTGAGGGAGATGAGGATAGTTCTTCGAGAGCTCACCCGTGGGCTGTTTGCAAATGGCGTCACAGATCCATAGAACGGGAGGTGTGCTGCAGTGAGAGAGGCCCACGCAGAGATAAATAACTATTTTAGTATTTGCTCTGTTCTGTCTTAATAAACAAAAGTTTTAGTTAGATGAAAAGATAGATATTTTATTGATCACAAAGGAAATCACAGTGTCACAGTAGCATAACAAATTCACAGATATACAATATAAGAAGAGAACTAAGAAAGAGTTTAACAAAATTACCTTAAACAGTCTAACAGGAGGGGGTCATCACTTCCCCATCTATAGGCTGTCTCACTATACAGCCTTATGACTGAGGGTAAGAATGACCTCATATAGCCCTTTGGTGCAGCGTAGTTGTCTTAGTCTATTACTAAAAATGATCCTCTGATCAGCCAAGGTGACTCGCAGAGGGTGAGAAACATTGTCCAGGATTGCCGGAATTTCCCTTTGTTCTACCACAGTAGTTTTAAGCAGATAATTATTTCTTTCTGCCTATCCAAACAGGATCCGAGAACCTTTTGATGTGATGTGACAGACAAAAAAAGGTAAACTGTGCAAATACAAAAAAGCTGATAATAAATAAATAGATGAATAAATAAATAAAAAATAATATCGAGAACATGAGTTGTCAAGTCCTTGATATTGAATCCATAGATTGTGGAATCAGTTCAGTGATGAGGTGAGTGAACTCATCCTCGCTGGTTCAGGAGCCTGATGGTTGAAGGGTAATATCTGTTCCTGAAGCTGGTGGTGTGGGATATAAGGCTCCTGTTCCTCCTTCCCAATGGCAGCAGCGAGAGGAGATTATGGCCTGGATGATGGGGTTCTTTGAAGATAGTTGCTGATTTTCTGAGGCAACACTCCTTGCAGATCTGCTCAATGGTGGGGAGGGCTTTTCCTGTGACGGGCTCGGCTGCATCCACTACTTTTTGTATGCTTTTCCATTCTTAGACATCCCATACCAGGCCATAATCCAACCAGTCAGGATACTCTCCACTGTGCATCTACAGAAGTTTGTCTAAGTGTAGAGGAAGGACACAGTGGACCCTGTAAGACTGTCTGAACCATCTGGCAGGATGGCTCATCACTAGAGCTCACCGTAAGGCACTGTGAGATTGCTTGCTGGCTGTCGGAGGGGACCTCCATGGCAGATTATTTCTGCAGTCTCATTCCCAGTGCACACTGCTCTTGTGAAAACAGCCGACATGAGGGCAAGACCATTGTTCTCCTTGATGTGGACTGTGAATTTCCAAAGGTGGTGTGCTGGGCTCCTTGCTGTGGTTCATCCTCGGCAGATATGTAACATGGTACTCTCTGATTACAGACTGTTTCCAATGACGCACATCGAGACAGATATACCGAGCTGTTAGGAGGTCATAACTCAGTGAAAGATCCACTTTGGTCTGCCCAACACCTCGTGGTTCTCCAGTACAATGAGATGCCATAAGGGAATGTTGCTGAGTGACTTATGTGCGAAGGGAGTTCATTAGAAAAGTCATACAACACATACAACACAGAAACAGGCCCTTCTGAACTAGTGATCTGCCTAGCCCCATCGAATTGCACCTGGACCACAGCCCTCTATACCCTCCCATCTATGTACCCATCCAAATTTACTTTAAATGTTGAAATTGAACCTGCATCTCTCACATCCGCTGGCAGCTCATTGCACACTCTCACCACCCTCTGTGTGAAGAAGTTTCCTGTCATGTTCCACTTAAACTTTTCACCTTTCACCCTTAACCACGACCTCTAGTTCTAGTCTCACCCAACCTCAGCGGGAAAAGTCTGCTTGCATTTACCCTATCTAAACCTCTCACTTTGTATACCTCTATCAAATCTATACCTCTCTATACCTCTCATTTTGTATACCTCTATCAAATCTCCTCAGTCTTCGTTGCTCCAAGAAATAAAGTCCACACCTATTCAACCTTTCCCTGTAACTCAGAACCTGAAGTCCCAGCAACATCCTTGTAAACTTTCTCTGCACCCTTTCGACCTTATTGCTGTCTGCATGCCACAGTAACGTGGTGGTTAGCACGATGCTATTACAGCTTGGAGCATCAGTGTTCAGAGTTCAATCCCAGCATCCTCTGTAAGGAGTCTCTGTACGTCCTCCCCGTGGAGTGTGTGGGTTTTCCTACGTGCTCCAGTTTCTTCCAACAGTACAAAGTTGTACTGGGTAGGTTAGCTGGTCATTGTAAATTGTCCTGTGATTGGGTTGAGTTGGGTTTAAATCAGGGTTGTTGGGAGTCACAGGGCAGTCTCTGTACGTTCTCCCCGTGGAATGTGTGGGTTTTCCTACGTGCTCCGGTTTGCTCCCACAGTACAAAGTTGTACTGGGTAGGTTAGCTGGTCATTGTAAATTGTCCTCTGATTGGGTTGAGTTTGGTTTAAATCAGGGTTGTTGGGAGTCACAGGGCAGACTCTGTCCGACCTCCCCATGGAATGTATGGGTTTTCACCGGGCGCTCCGGTTTACTGCCACAGGACAGGACAGGTTGGCAATGCGAATTCTCCCGCTAACTTTGCCCCTTCGCCCCGTGAGTCACTCCCCCTCGTTCTGTCCCTGGTCTCGTTTCCCCAGCAGTTCACCTTTGCCCTCCCATTCTGCCGTTCACTATTCACACACCCCAACAGTAAAACTATCACTAGCTTGGCTAATCAAAACAAACCCTTTAGTTAACATGCTCTACTGGTTTACAACTCATAAAAATAAAGATTCTAGACACCGCCATCCCAAACAGTTTCAGTTATTTTCAGTCACCCCATTACATCGGTTTGTAGACATGAGAAAGGCCCCAAAGGACCCGAGGGACAGTTTGGGGCGTCCTAAAATAATGCCTGAGTTAGTGGGAGCAGGTGCACGACACCCCACAGGCAACACCACTGGTGGGGATGGGGGAGGCATTATTCTTCTATATTCATCTGGGCGGGAGGACACTGATCTATGGGTTTAACTGAGGCACTTGTGGAGTAAAACTGTAGGATGTTAGAATCCCTGTTTAAAATGTTCCATTTCTGCATCTGAAATAATGATTATGGTCTGGTCATACGATTATACCCCTCCCCCACACCGACCGTAGAATTTCCTGGCCCTTCTCGGCCAGGCCGAGGCAGATTTAAACCCTCAGTCCGGCTTTGCTCAGAGGTGTGGAGGCTGGTCAATAGTTATATTGGGAAGGTAAAGACAAAGAGTGTCATGAGAAAAGCCTTTGTATATTTGTACATACATGTTTGTTTTCATTTGTCTATTTATAAATACTTTTTTTCTTCACAACCTTTGGGCAGCTTTTGCTCTTTTTTCCCTCCTGCACTAAATGAAACCCCTTTGCACTAACGTGCAGCTTACTGTCTGTCTTATTCAACTGGAGACCCCCGTCGGGCATGTTTACCCACACCTGATAACAAGTGTGACAGGCGGTGCCGGTGATGGGAGGGAAAGCCGAACAGGGTGAAGATGTCAAAGAGTGGGGCTGGGCTCACGGAAAACCAGAGTTAAACCTGACGCTCCAGGGATGGAGTCTTACGAGGTCGGACAGTGGGACACGATGGAGTCCAAGGAAGAGTACGAGGCCCAAGATGTATGGCCCAAGGCACGTCGGGGTCCTTCTGAGGAGCCGGGGAAGTCTGTGGGGATGTCAGAGTTGACAGCTCTTCCCAGCCAGCTTATTTCCGCACATCAGGCCCAGGGGGAAATGGTTCTGCAGGAGTTTTGAGGGCTATGAACCATCCTGAGCAGAGCTCTACCACCAGGGGCAAGTGCTGATCCGGGATCACCCACGGCTATTGGGAAGGAAGCTCCTGCCATAAAATGAGCTTTGGAGAGCCTCCAGTATTACCTGCTGGGAGAGGATTCATTCTGGAGACCAACCACAGAGCACTCACCTGGATCCACTCCATGAAAGACCGTAATGCCCGAATCATGAGATGGTACTTGGCTCTACAACTGTTCCATTTCAACGTCTGTCATGAGGCAGGACAGCACAACGTCACGGCAGACTATCTGTCCCTATCGCCCACCTTGTGCAATCCAGAAGAGGTGGGGGGGGTGATGTGACAGGGCAGGTTGGCAATGTGAATTCTCCCGCTAATCCTGCCCCTTTTCCCGCTAACCCTGCCCCTTTCCTGCTATCCCTGCTTCTTCTCCCACTAATTCTGCCCCTTCTCCCATTAACCCTGCCCCTTCTCCCACTAACCCTGCCCCTTTCCCGCTAACCCTGCCCCTTCTCCCGCTAACCCTGCCCCTTCTGCCGCTAACCTTGCCCCTTTCCCACTAACCCTGCCCCTTTCCCGCTATCCCTGCCCCTTTCCCGCTAACCCTGCCCCTTTCCTGCTAACCCTGCCCCTTTCCCGCTAACCCTGCCCCTTCTGCCGCTAACCTTGCCCCTTTCCCACTAACCCTGCCCCTTTCCCGCTATCCCTGCCCCTTTCCCGCTAACCCTGCCCCTTCTGCCGCTAACCTTGCCCCTTTCCCACTAACCCTGCCCCTTTCCCGCTATCCCTGCCCCTTTCCCGCTAACCCTACCCCTTCTGCCGCTAACCTTGCCCCTTTCCAGCTAACCCTGCCCCTTTCCCGCTAACCCTGCCCCTTCTCCCGCTAACCTTGCCCCTTTGCCTGGTGAGTCACTCCTCCTCGTTCCATCCCTGGTCTCATTTCCCTCATGACTCACGCCCTCTGCTACCCTCCCTACCCTCCCTCCCAATGTCCCTTGAAGTCAATGCCTAAGGATATGACTTTTGTCCAAACTTTTAACTATTTCTGCTAATATCATTTTCTATGGATTGGCATCATGTTTGATAATCTTTGAGTGGAAAGCTCAGATAATTCACAATATTGAAGCAATTACACAATACAGGTTGTATTGTTGTTACATTAAAGCCAGGCCCTGCCGGCTCAGGGATTTTAATAATTCCGTAGTCAGGCAGGTTCTCAGACAGATCACTGAAGCACATCAGCTTGCGATTTATCTGGCTGCTGCTGGTGGGACCTTGCTGTGTAGTGACTTGTTGGCTTGCCTCCCCGCAATACAACAGTGATTGCCCCCAAGACGTGCTTCAGTGGAGACATTCTGCGATCTAGCGTGGCGGAGAACAGCAGTTTCACCAGCATCAAAAGGCGACTAACCTGGCTCAGCTGAGAAAGAGCATGTTCAACGTGTCTGTTGTTCAACCACATTTTGTTAGATCTCAGCAGCACTGCATCTGATGTAAAAGTAAAATTCCATTCAGGCCAGCTTCTGAAAGGAACTGGACCTGTTCACCGAACCTAAGCACATTATCAGCCACGATGCAAGTTTATATTTTGACAGTAACACAAATGAAAACTCTTCTCTCCGTTCCAAGTGACAAAAAGCCGCATCATATCATCATTAGTGATGGACATGGCATTGATCACATGCCCCAGGCACTTCCACAGGGGTTTTATGCCATGCTGTGGACAACCAGGGGTTTATAACACATCACACCACAGTTCAGACCAGCGAGCTCTGTGACTGTTATTCTTAGTGAATTTCCTCTTTGGAAATCTACACATGCATCCACTTGTACCTGTGATAGACACTCACAGACACACCCATTCACACAAAGGTATTCCCATACCCAGAATGAACATCTGAATAAAGCTGCAAGTGCTGGAATTCTAATGGAGCTCATCCCTGTGCTCGCTCAGTTTTACCGTATGAGAGTAAGAGTTCAGCAAGGACTAGAAGGGCCGAGATGGCCTGTTTCCGTGCTGTAATTGTTATACGTTATATGGTATCAGAGACAGCAATCCCTCCCCCACCATCTCTGCAACGTAACAAAGTTCTTCCCAGTTCTGATGAAGTATCTTCAACCTGTTTCACTTTACACAGATGCCGAATGAGTTGTTATTTATTTCCTGTATTTTCTGTGTTTTTTTTCACATGTACAGCCTGTCTTGGTTAGGTGGTAATACTCCAGAGATGTAAGCACACAAGCAACAATTACAATTTATGAGGGATCCTAGGTACTGTGGAGTTAAATATTGCCAGATGTGCTATCTCTTGAATGAAACATTATCCTGATTTTACCTCCCCCTACATCTCCTCTATACCTCACTATCATTTAGGGCCACAAGAAGTCCTTCTAGGTGAGGCGACACATCACCTGAAAATCTGTTGGAGTCATCTACTGTACCCGGTGCTCCTGGTGTGGTCTCCTGTATATCGATGAGACCCAACGTAGATTGGGAAACCACTTCACTGAGCACCCTCTTTTCCATGAAAAGCGGGATCTCTTAGCGGCCACCCATTTCAATTCTACTTCCCATTCCTATTCTGACACGTCAGTCCCTGCCATAGTGAGGCCACATTCAGACTGAAGGATCAACACTTTATATTCCATTTGGGTAGCCTCCAATATGATGGCATGAATATCGATTTAACCATATAACCATATAACAATTACAGCATGGAAACAGGCCGTCTTGGCCCTTCTAGTCCATGCCGAACTCCTACTCTCACCTAGTCCCACCGACCTGCACTCAGCCCATAACCCTCCATTCCCTTCCTGTCCATATATCTATCCAATTTAACTTTAAACGACAACATTGAACCTGCCTCAACCACTTCTGCTGGAAGTTCGTTCCACACAGCTACCACTCTCTGAGTAAAGAAGTTCCCCCTCATGTTACCCCTAAACTTTTGCCCTTTAACTCTCCACTCATGTCCTCTTGTTTGAATCTCCCCCACTCTCAATGGAAAAAGCCTATCCACGTCAACTCTATCTATCCCCCTCATAATTTTAAATACCTCTATCAAGTCCCCCCTCAACCTTCTACACTCCAAAGAATAAAGACCCAACTTGTTCAACCTTTCTCGAATTTCTGGTAATGGCCTGTGTTGAGAGTCAGAGAGGTGGAGGTGAGGGAGCCCACTCTTACCATCTGCTGGCGATCTGACAGGAGGTCCAGGATCCAGCTGCACAAGGCAGGGTCAAGGCCGAGGTCTCTGAGCTTCTGGTCCAACTGAGCATAAAAGTGATTGAGCTCATCTGAGAGAGAAGCCGTGATGTTGGTGACACCACAATGTTTGGCTTTGATGTCTACGAAGGTAGGCAGCCCTCGCCACAAGTCACGGGTGCTATTCGTTGAGAATCTTGACCCAATCTTGTCCCTGTATTGTTGTTTCGCGGCCTTGATAGCTTTGCGCAGATCACAGCTGCTTTTCTTGAGCTCCAGCTGATCCCCGACAGTGTAAGCTCTATGTCACACGGTAAGTGCCGCTCACACGGAACAATTGATCCAGGGTTTATGGTTTAGGAAAACCCTGACCAACTTCTGGGGGTACAACATCACCCCCTGGCCCTCTCCCACTTTCACCTTCACCCACTACCTTGTCCTTCTGGGAGACAACATCACCCCCTGGCCCTCTCCCACTTTCACCTTCACCCACTACCTTGTCCTTCTGGGAGACAACATCACCCCCTGGCCCTCTCCCACTTTCACCTTCACCCACTACCTTGTCCTTCTGGGAGACAACATCACCCCCTGGCCCTCTCCCAGTTTCACCTTCACCCACTACCTTGTCCTTCTGGGAGACAACATCACCCCCTGGCCCTCTCCCAGTTTCACCTTCACCCACTACCTTGACCTTCTGGGAGACAACATCACCCCCTGGTCCTCTCCCAGTTTCACCTTCATCCACTACCTTGTCCTTCTGGGAGACAACGTCACCCCCTGGCCCTCTCCCAGTTTCACCTTCACCCACTACCTTGTCCTTCTGGGAGACAACGTCACCCCCTGGCCCTCTCCCACTTTCACCTTCATCCACTACCTTGTCCTTCTGGGGGACAACGTCACCCCCTGGCCCTCTCCCAGTTTCACCTTCACCCACTACCTTGTCCTTCTGGGAGACAACATCACCCCCTGGCCCTCTCCCAGTTTCACCTTCACCCACTACCTTGTCCTTCTGGGAGACAACATCACCCCCTGGCCCTCTCCCAGTTTCACCTTCACCCACTACCTTGTCCTTCTGGGAGACAACATCACCCCCTGGCCCTCTCCCAGTTTCACCTTCACCCACTACCTTGTCCTTCTGGGAGACAACATCACCCCCTGGCCCTCTCCCAGTTTCACCTTCACCCACTACCTTGTCCTTCTGGGAGACAACATCACCCCCTGGCCCTCTCCCAGTTTCACCTTCACCCACTACCTTGACCTTCTGGGAGACAACATCACCCCCTGGCCCTCTCCCAGTTTCACCTTCACCCACTACCTTGACCTTCTGGGAGACAACATCACCCCCTGGCCCTCTCCCAGTTTCACCTTCACCCACTACCTTGACCTTCTGGGAGACAACATCACCCCCTGGCCCTCTCCCAGTTTCACCTTCACCCACTACCTTGTCCTTCTGGGAGACAACATCACCCCCTGGTCCTCTCCCAGTTTCACCTTCACGCACTACCTTGTCCTTCTGGGAGACAACATCACCCCCTGGTCCTCTCCCAGTTTCACCTTCACGCACTACCTTGTCCTTCTGGGAGACAACATCACCCCCTGGTCCTCTCCCAGTTTCACCTTCACGCACTACCTTGTCCTTCTGGGAGACAACATCACCCCCTGGCCCTCTCCCACTTTCACCTTCACCCACTACCTTGTCCTTCTTCTTCCCTCCCCCACCTTCTTACTCTGACTTCTCCTCTTCCTTCCCAGTCCTGATGGTCCCAGCCTGAAACATCAACTGTTTACTCATGTCCATAGATGCTGCCTGACCTGCTGAGTTCCTCCAGCATTTTGTGTGTGTTGCATTGAATTTCCAGCATCTGTAGATTTTCTCATGTTTGTGGCATTACACTGACTTAGAAGATCTGGAATGGATCTTCTTAAGTGGATTTAGAAGATCGTTATATTTCCCAAGGGACATCTGTGTTTCTGGTGTTTACGGAGAACTGTGAGAGAAGATGGTGAGCACCATTAGTCAGGATGCAGACAGAAACACTGAGATACATTGCTTGTCAATGAGGAAGGATTTTTGATGTATTGCAGTACAAGGTCAACAGCAGCTTTGAAATCAGATTTATCAGGCCTGAAGCTCTATTGGGTCACCTCAGATTAGAGCACTCAGGATTGCAATTCTTTAACTGATCCACATTTTCTTTTCTTTCCAGTAGAAAAAAACTAATCTATCATAAAAGAATGCTTTACAGTGAGGACAGACTTCACAATTGATACCTCACAAATGGACAACTCTGAATGGCAACCAACTACCAATCAGCAAAGAGACACAATGAATTCTGCTCTGCCGATATACAGTATCCCTCTGTTTCTCCTCAGGCCCTCAGCTGGGACATGGAAGAAGCAAATGAAATTGCGTATTGGAATAGTAGGAGACTCATTTGTATCAAAGAATGTATGTGTATTTGTGTATGCTTGTGTGTCTATGTCTGTGTATCTGTAACTGTGTGTGTGTGTGCGTGCACACTAATGTCTGACTGTGAATGCCTGTGGTTACTGGAATGCCGTATGTGGGAGATTGGATGATTGTACTTCAAATTCTTTTCCACACTTGCTGATTATCAAGAACATTGAGAACTGCCTTGAATATAATTTCCAACAATCAGTAACTTGAGATTGACTTCCATGCCTTTAATAAACATAGACATTCCCAAAACCACTTGAAACTTCAGTTGAATATTGTTCTACATCTCTCTATTTACATAGACCAATGAGGTTTGTTTTCCTACAGGGAACCAAATCTGAGACTTTAGGAAGAAACTATTATATTATAAATCTGGGGAGAGAGCCAGCTGAATCTAAGTGGGTTATCTCCAACTGTCCCTCACACTTGGCCTTTGTGCTGTCACTTCAATTCCTGAAGCTGCTGACTGTTATTTTTCCACACACACACACACACACACACACACACACACACACACACACACACACACACACACACACACACACACACACCCATTTTCTGCTCATTGTCAGATTAAAACAGCATGAGTGTTTGTAGAGCTGCTGTTAGCTACTCTGACCCCCCGGGACTACTGATTACAACTACAAGATATAATTTGCCAGAACATTTCTACTTCAGTGTGTTGCAGGTTTCAGAAGACAATCATAGTGTGGAGAAAAGATTGTGAGGTCAATTGGTCAGTAGACTGTAACCCTCCCATCATGTCTTACAGCATGGCAAATCAGCTTTCTACAAAGGTTCCAGAAATACTTTCATTCAGCTTCAGTTTACCTTCATCAGCTTCGCTCTCTTTCTGAAATGAAAATCTGAAACTGCAAACGAAAACCTGAGACATGATCGCAGATTCTCCTTCAGCTGATGGCCTGCAGTGTATCCAGAACTCTCTGGTTTTACTGCTGTAATACTCATCAGGAGGCCTTGAATCACTGGGACAGAGAAGGCGATGGAGCTGTTCCGGGTAATGGGATTCGTCTAGGTGGGCACCAAGGCTGCCATGGACATGATGGGACAAAGAACCTGTTTCTGTGCTGTACATCTCAATAACCATGTCACTCAGCTGCCTGGCCAACACAGAGCAAGGACTGAATCTCACGTAGCTGCTCCTACAAGGCAGAATGTGCGTATCTAAACACGGCGACAGGATTCGAACAACTTGAACACGGCCATAGATTTTACAAAGGATTTCAGTCACTCAAACTACCTTTCAAATGGAAACTTAATCAATGGATAATTACAGCAAGCAGAACTCTGCCAACCAGGAATCCTTGAAGGTGTGTTAAAAAGCTACAAACAAGTGATTGGAAACTCCACAAGGTTCTCAACTGACAAAAGAATGATCCTATAAAGAGGCTGATTTTAAAGTCAGCAAATTCCATCAATAAACACAATTTGTTTTCAGTAATTCCTCTCTATATTACTTCCCAATCTATACTGTACGTCTAATTACAGTGTACTGACCGATCTGCTAATATGCATGAGGCAATAAAATGCAGATTACATGGAATAATAAAATCTAGACTGATAACTATTTCTGTAAAAAAAGAAAGAAATATTGGGTACGATTCTATTTGTAAGTAAATTTGCTAAATTCAGTTCTATATTTTCCAATGGTGTTTCCAATTTCAGCCCATCGAGTCTGCCCCAACATTCAATCATGGCTGATTTATTATTTCTCTTAACCCCAATCTGCTGCCTTCTCCCCATAACTTTTGATGCCCTAACTAATCAAGAAGCTATCAACCTTTGCTTTAAATATACCCAATAACTCAGTTTCCACAACCATCTATGGCAATGAGTTCCACAAATTCATTACCCTTTGGCTAAATAAATCCCCCTTATCTCTATTCTACAGAGATGTCCTTCTATTCTGAGCTGTGGCCCCTGGTCCCACACTCCCCCACTATAGGAAACATCTTCTCCACGCTCAGGTCTTTCCATATTCCATAGGTTTCAATGAGCTCCCCCCTCATTCCTCCAAATTCTGAGTACAGGCCCATAGAGTCATCAAACACTCCTCATACATTAATCTGTTCATTCCTGGGATCATTCTCATGAACCTTCTCTGGAACCTTTCCAATGCCAGCACATCCTTTCATAGGTAAGGAGACCAAAATTGCTCACAATACTCCGTATGGTCTGACTGATGCCTTATAAACCCTAACATTACGTCCTTGCTTTTATATTCCAGTCCTCTCAAAATGAATGCTAACATTACATTTGCCTTCCTTACCACCGACTCAACCTACAAATTAACCTTTAGGGATTCCTAAGTCCCTTTGTACTAGTGATTTCTGAATTTTCTCTCCTTTTAGAAAGTAGTCTACACCTTTGTTCTTTGTCCCAAAGTGCATGACCATACCCTATATTCCATCTGCCACTTCCCACCATTTCTTCCAACCTGTCTAAGTCCTTCTGCAGACTCCCTCCTTCTTCAACACCACCTGCCCCTCCACCTAAATTTGTATCATCCGTAAACTTGGCCAAAAAGCCATCAATTCTGTCATCCAAATCATTGACATATGACATGAAACGAAACAGTCCTGACACTAACCCCTGCAGAACACCACTAGTCACCAGCAGTCAACAAGAAAAGGCTCCCTTTATTCCCATTGTTTGTTTCCTGCTAGTCAGCCAAGCCTCCATCCATGCCGGTATCTTTCCTGTATTACCATGGGCTCTTATTGTGTTCAGCAACCTCACGTGCTAAACACGTCCTTGTCAAAGACCTTCTGAAAACCCAATAAACAATAGCCATCAACTCCCCTTTGTCTATCTTGCCTGTTATTTCTTCAAAGAATTCCAACAGATTTGTCAGGCAAGACATCCACTTAAGGAAACCACGCCGACCTTGGCCGATTTTATCATGTGCCTCACTCTTAAACAAAGAAATGGCAGATGGAAGATAATGTAGGGAAGCACGTGGTTTTGTACTTTGATAGAAGAGTTAACATATGAGGAATGTTTGAGGGCTCTGGGTCTGTAGACACTGGAATTTAGAAGAATGAGAGGATATCTCATTGAAATCATTCGAATATTGAAAGGTTTGGATAAAGTGAATGTGGAGAGGATATTTCCTTTAGTGGGTGAGTCCAGAACCAGAGGACATAACCTTAGAATTGAGTGATGTTCATTTAGAGCAGAGATAAGGAGAAATTTCTTTAGCAAGAGGTTGGTGAATCTGTGAAATTCTTTTCCATAGACAGCTGTGCAGGCCAAGTCTTTGGTATACTTAAGGTGGAGGTTGATAGATTCTTGATTAATCAGGGCATTAAAGGTTACAGGGAGAAGGCAGAGAATGGGGTTGAGAGGGATAATAAATCAGTTATGATGGAATGGTGGAGAAGACTCGATGGGCTGAATGGCCTAATTAGGCTCCAAGGTTTATGATGGTATGGTCATAAAAAAAGAGGTTCATGATCCAGTCCTCATCGGGTGATCAGAGATGGAAAGGGTTAGCAACTTTAAATTCCTCAGTGGTATCGTTTCAGAGGATCTGTGCTCAGCATGAAGCTGCAATTAAAAAGAAAGCACAGCAGCACTTCTACTTCTTTACAAGTTTGCAGAGATTCAGTATAACATCTAAAATTCTGATAAACTTCTGTAGCTGTGTGGTGGGGAGTATATCGACTGGCTGCATCACAGCCTGGTATGGAAACACCAGTGCCCTTGAATGTGAAATCCGACAAGAAGAAGTGAATATGACCCGGTCCATTATGGGTAAAGCCCTCTCTACCATTGAGAACTTCTGCACAGTGCAGTCACAAAAACCACCAGCCAGCCCATGCTCTCTTCTCACCGCTGCCATCAGGGAGGAAGTATAAAAGCCTCAGGACTAGGTGACACCACCAGATTCAGAAATAGTTATTACCCCACAACCATCAGGCTGTTGAGCCAGTAGGGATAACCTCACTCAGCTTCACTGAACTGATCCCATAACCTATGGACTCACTTTCAAGAACTCTTCATCTCATGTCTCAATATTTATTGCTTATTTATTTATTATTATTATACTTTTTTTTCTTTTGTATTTGCACATTGTGGTCCTTTGCAGATTGGGATTTTTGTCCATCAGCTTGGCTGAATTCTTTTGTTGATTCTATTGTGTTTCTGTATTTACTGTGTATCTGGTAACTTTGATAATCAATTTACTTTGAACTGTGAAGGCTACAAGCTGTATTGCTTAATGGTTCTTCCTTTAGCCTTGTGCTATTGGTGATTTCTTTTGGTCCTCCCAACTCAGACTGGTCCAGACCAGTCCAACCAGATCAACCAGGCACCAGGCCCAAAGGACCAGACCAGTCCAACTAGATCAGCCAGACACCAGGCCCAAAGGACTAGACACCAGGCCCAAAGGACCAGACACCAGACCCAAAGGACCAGACAACAGGCCCAAAAGGCCAGACACAAGGCTGTTCCTTCTGCAAACCTGCGTTTTGCATAATAACAAACAAGAGAAAATCTGCAAATGCTGGAAATCGAAGCAACAGACACAAAATGCTGGAAACTGCCGGACCTGCTGACTTTCCCCAGCATTTTGTGCCTGTTGCTTTGCATCATAAAGAGCTTCTTCTCTGAAAGTGATCTCCAGTTTGTCAGATCATCAACAGAAACTCATTGTGTCCATGTACAGTTGCTCTGATTAAGTTACCCCTGAACTAGTTCACCAAGCAATTCACAAAATGGCAGCTGCAAGGACAGTCTCACAAAACAGCCTCCTTCATTCCTGCAACCACATGGCAAGAACAAAGACTTTTGCTTTTCTTTTTCCACTGCCCTTGCCTCATTCCTGTTCACTGACTGGTGGATTTTAGTTCTTTCTGGCCAACAAAGAACGCCAAGATCTTCCCAACCACTGAAGTCAGGCTAACCGGCCTATATCCAGAGGATGATGAATCTGTGGACAACGGTCCCACAGATGTCTGTGGGGGCCAAGTCATTGGGGATATTTAAAGCAGATCTTTCATTGTGTCGTGATATGTGAAATCCTTGCATCTTTCACATGTAAAGTTTGCAACTTAAGTGCTGTCAATTGGGTCACCACAATCCAGTCAGATCTCCTGAGTAAGCCTCCCATTCCTTTAAATATTGAGAGAAAAAGGACGAGGTAGCGCGCTGTGCTCCAAGCTGTGCTCTGACTGTCGGTCGTACGTTGCACCTCTCAGCTCCAACTTAAGTTGATACACACAGAACTGGGTATTTCCAAAACTCAATCACATCAGGTGGTTGGCTGATAACGGAGAAACTTTAGCGTTGTTAACATGAACAGCATAGAGACATGCTGTTGGATTTATTTCCCCTGGAAATCAATACTGAGGTTGCCCAGTCCAGCAAAATGCTCAGTTTGTACACGACAAGCAGGGCTTTCTCTGTTCCTGTGTCCAAAAGCACAATAAAGACATTATTGTAGTGTATTTAATATTTCAGTAATACTTGAGTAATCTGGTAAGTATATGTTTGATGAAGATTTCATTGTTGTTTATATAATTCATGATGACTGCGTGTAAAAATACATAAATTGCATACTTCATGACGCTACTATGTGATAGTGTGTGCCTAGCTTAAAGTAAAGGAAGAAGTTAGACTCACATCTCAGCTCTCTTGTTTTCCCTTTGAATTAGTTTAATGTTTTGAATTTACAAGCCATAACAATTATAAAAAGGAAGATTAAAAGTACAGTTGACAGGGAAACTGAGCCTTTCTTTGCTAAAGCTAGCTCTCCTTTGATTCCATTGAATAGTTCAGGGCAGAAGTGAAATCTTGTCAAATAAATATTAGCATTTGGAATCAGAAGTTGTGGTTCCAGGGTTATTCAAGGGATGTTGGAGACAATAAAGGGAAGGTAGATGTGATCATAATATCCAAGCTGTTGACTGTGTGGACTGGCACTTCAGAGGGTGTCACAGACAGAGGGCATGAAGAGGGTAAGGGGTGAATACAGGGAGCATAGCATTCAAGCTGAAATCATTGCCTTGACAATGCTTTCTCAGCGCAGACCCTTTGAACTTGCGCTTTCTCGAGCCAGATGCCACGGGAAAGCTCGTTCTGAATTCATGCCTCTTGACATTACTTAATGTACTGCAGTAACAGAACGAGGATCTAGCACAAAGTACAATCTGCATCAACAGATTTGTTACACTCACATCTAGTTGTGACCGTCAATTTATTTCACTCTACCATGTTGCTTCCGCATCTCAGCTGCTGCTGTCCTTTGCGCCGACTTAACCGGCCTGATGCTTTAGCTCAGTTAATTTCCCGAAGGCAGATGATTAACAGGACACTGTGAGTTCAGTGTCATCAACAATAACATAAGTATTTATTTAGTTTCAATATTTTTCAACTTTCTACCATTGTCCTGACATTAATTTCCTCCAAATTTAAATTTTCTGCTCCTGCCTTTCTCTGAGTTCACACAGGATTTGGTTATGATCACAGTAGCTCAGTGCCAGAACCTACCACACTGATCTGGGAGAGCCACTCTCGATGCCTGCAAATCAGATCAAAGCTGAGACGTCAGTGCAATGATGTGTAATCCAATGTATTACGTAGGAGGACTCGTAACAAAAAGATCAAGTCATCCTGGGCCCTGGCAAAATGTATCCTGACACGCATATCACCGAAAATCAGAACTCCTGGCTGTCATCCCTTTCAGCAGACTGTTGCCTTGGCCTTTCCAGGTTTCAGGAATTTGTGGAATATCTTTTTTCGTTACATTGCAACATCATTAAGGACCCCCATCACCCAGAATGTGCCCACCTGCCCTCTTCTCATTGCCACCATCATGGAGAAGGTACAGACACTCAACAATTCAGGAACAGCTTCTCCTCTGCCATCTGATTTCTGAATGGACATTGAACCCATCAACACTACCCCACTACTTCTGTTTCTCTCCTCTTGCACTACTTTTTAAATTTAACTTTATACACTTCTTACCATAATTCACAGATTTTAATATTATGTGTCGCATTTTACTGCTGCTGCATAACAAATCTCACGATCTGTGCCGGTGATTAAACCTGATTCTGATTCACATTCTGTTTCTGATTTAAAGATAAAAATAATATTTCTCTCAGTGTGGTGATGACTTGGAGGAGTAGCTGAAAATACTATCCTGGGATATCGAGTTCCCCGGGACTCCTTTCCCTAAAATGCATTTATTCAGATAACATGGAAATTACAGGCTATGCTGGCATTTTATTCTCCATCTTTAATTAACCCTGAACTAAGGAGACATTTAAAAGTTAATCAGATTGGTAGAGAAGACATCATAAGTGGACCAGACTGGGTGAGGGTGACTGTTACTTCAGTAACTAAACCAGTATTCCACGATAGGATTTGGACGTTGTTACAGAGCATTTGTAGATGGTACAAGCCGCAGTGACAACACACGGGCAGTGGACAGAATGACTAGTGTGGTGGGTTGAACGCACTGTGTTGGGTGGTGTCGATCTTATGGAGAGTTGATTAGGCAACACTCACCCAGGCAAGTTTCATCACACCCATCACATATGTTTTACAAAACTTTGGGGCTTGAGCAAAGAGTTTCTCAAAGCAGAATATCTAGTCATTGACCTGCTGTTGTGACCACATTGTCTATGTGGCTGGTCCTGAAGAGCTTCTGATAGTGCTGAGCTTAATGTTTGATGGTGTTGGACTCCACACTAATAATGCTATTTACAATTAAGAGAAGGTTGCTATATTCTCGGCTTACAAAGGTTATTGTTTGGGCTTTTGTGTGGTTCAGATGTTAATTGCCCGAGTTCTAATGTAAAGTAAGTGCTGTTTTGTTAGCTGTGATTGTAACGGCATTCTTTTGGATGTGGAAGGAAACAGAGCACTGGGAGGAACATGTGCAGTCATGGGGTGAATGTACAAACTACAGAGAGACAGCACCAGAGGTCAGAATCGAACTCAGGTCTCTGGAGCTGTGAGATATTCACTCTTCTGGCTGTGCACCATACCACTGAAACTCACTGCTCAAGATAGATCATCCTGTGGTTGTTTATACCCTCTGCGGAGGATGATCTCACACACTCACTGCCTCTCTGTTTAGTCAGAATCTCTGCAGTAGGGGGTAAGGATTCATATCTTCGCTTTTGAAGCATCATCAGCAAAAAGTGGTATAATATAAAGTTTGTGACAAGCTGCACAGTGCCACGTTTGCAGGACAAATCTACCAGGGTAGCTTGGTTGCAGCCCTTTTTTTATGCCTGAATGCTTCAGCAATACATTAAACATGAATAAAATGAGGTCAATCCAAAGGCCCATGAAATATGGAGCACGAGGTTCAATTGGCTTTTCACAGGTGCTTAACAAACCAAGCAAGCATTTAACCTGCAATACATTATCTCTTAGAGCCACACGAAAAGAAAAATGCAATTTCTGGAGAGGTGTTCAGTCTGTCACAACCAATACTTGATCTGAACATCTGAAATTCTTCAGGGATATCAATGGTAAGTGAATCAACTGGCAAAGAAAACCACATAGTTTGAAAAATGGTGAGATAAGGGTTGAAGTTCAATCACCATGAAAACACTAAAAGTCACGGTATGAGCTTTAAAGTTCAAAGTTCAAAGTAAAATTTATTATCAAAGTACATACATCTCACCCCATGGTTCTTCTCTGCAGGCATAATTATCAAATCTATGGAACAGTAACTGTAAACAGGATTAATGGACACAAACTGTGCAAATTGGATATAAATAAATACCAATAAATAATGAGCATGAAATAACAAGATAACGAGTCCTTAAAGTGAGACCATCAGTTGTGGGAACACCAGAAGTAGAATGAGTGCAGTTATCCCATTTTGTTCAAGAGTCTGGTGGTTGAGGGGTAGGAACTGTTCCTGAACCTGGTGGTGTGAGTCCTGAGGCTCCTGTACCTTCTTCCTGATGGCAGCAGCGAGAAGAGAGCATGGCCTGGGTGGTGAGGGTCACAGAGGAGTGAGTAGAGAGCATGTCCTGGGTGGTGAGGATCACGCAGCAGTGAGAAGAGAGCATGGCCTGGGTGGTGAGGATCACACAGAGCAGTGAGAAGAGAGCGTGGCATCGATGGTGGGGTTCCCTGATGGCAGCAGTGAGAAGAGAGCATGCTGATTCTATTACTGCTTACGAGTTCTGCAGTTTCATGAGTAGGCAACAGGGATTGAAGCCAGTTCCTGCTGGTGAACACCAGACGAGAAGGGGTTGTGGACATCGGTGGCAATGCAGCATCTCGAATCGCCACATAACCGTGAAGGACAGTCAACCGGGCTGTTTGGACTGGAGTCACATATGAGGAAAAGGTGGCAGATTTCCTCTCCAAGGACAATTCCCAGTGAAAATTAGGATGTGTAATACATAATGGTCTTGCAGTTACACTCTGATCCTGAAAAATAAAACAAGATGTTAAAACTAATGAGAGTCTAACAACAATCAATATTTTCACATTAATGCTACTGAGACAATTTAGAGGGGTGACATTATAGAGGTGTGTGGGCAGAGATAGCATGAATGCATGCAATCTTTTTTCTCATCCATAAACTGGAGAACGTAGGTGTTAAAGTGAGAGGGGAAAGATCTAAAACAGACTTGAAGGGCAACTTCTTCACACGGAGGGTAGAGTGTGTCTGCACTGAGCTGCCAGACAGAGAAGTGGAGGTGGGTAAAGTAGAAGGGTCTCGGCCCGAAATGCCAACTGTACTTTTTTCCAGAGATGCTGCCTGGCCTGCTGAGTTCCTCCAACATCTTGTGTGCGTTGCTTGGATTTCCAGCATCTGCAGGTTTTCTCTTGTTTGAACATTTAAAAGGCCTTTGGGTAGTTATATGGATAGGAAAGATTTAGAGGGCCATGAGCCAAACATGGGAAATGTGACTAGCTTAAGTGGGTAACTGGGTCGGAAAGCACAAGATGGGCTGAAGGGCCTTTTTCATGCTATATTATTGCATGACTCAATGGGGTGTTCATTTCTGAAAAGTGTATTTATTTAATTTCTCGATTTTTAAACTCGCCATCTGCATTGCTGGGATTCAAACTCACACTGACTGGATCGATAGTTCAGAGTTGTGAGCAGTCGACTTCCAAACCTATCAGGCCACTCTTCCCATCCCTCATTTGATCCAACTGTTGATCATTGCTAATCCGTTGCCTGGAATAAAATATGAAAA
The DNA here is from genome assembly GCF_030028105.1 of Mobula birostris. Classification (NCBI taxonomy): domain Eukaryota; kingdom Metazoa; phylum Chordata; class Chondrichthyes; order Myliobatiformes; family Myliobatidae; genus Mobula; species Mobula birostris. The sequence goes on from NC_092394.1 coordinate 41,320,701, forward strand.
TAAATGTTCACTGACTTCACAGAAGTAGTTGGGATAGAAGAAGATATCAATAAACCCCACTTCCAAACAAATATACTATGAATTTATACAACGTGCAGGATTTTGACTTGTTGACAAAGGATGTCTTGTCTAACATTGGTGTAGATGAGTGTGGAGTGTGTGCACCTTGTAAAGGGATCTGCCAGTGGTGATTTTGCCTTGTCCTTCAGGGTCGGAGGTTCAGGGGGTTTGCCAGTGCTGTTGAAGGGTAGTACATGCTCCAGTCTTAGCTTCTTAGCTGGTGGGAGGACATGTTCAGAGCAAAGCATCAGAGGTGGATCAAACAGCCTTCTTTGTATTGGATGATGTTGGGCTTCTCGAGAATTGTTGGAGCAGCACTCAGCCAGGCAAATGGAGAGTAATTCCATCCCACTCCCATCTCGTGCTTGTGAATGGTGAAAAGGCTTCGGGAATGACAGGAGGTGAGTTGCTTACTTCTGGACCCAGTTTCTAATCTGGTCTTTGTCATCGTAGTATTCAAGGGCCTATTCAATTAATTTTCTGGTCAATCTAGGATATTGATAGAAAGGGATTTGGCAGTTAACAATATTGTGGATTAATAGAACCTCCATTACAGTAAAACCTCCATTACAATAGAACCTCAGTTACAATAAAACCTCAGTTACAATAAAACAGAGATACAAAATATTCTACAGATGCTGAAAACTGGAGCAACACACACAAAACACCAGAGGAACTCAACAGGTCAGGCAGCGTATATGGAGGGAAATAAACAGTCTACATTTGGAACTGAGGCTCTTCATCAGGACTGATGCCAACAATAAATCAGAGAATGCTGGAATTACTCAGCCGGTCAAGCAGCAGCAGTAGAAGAGAAACAATGAACATCTCAGGTCACAGGGACTGTCACAGCAGAGAAGAGAAACAATGAACATCTCAGGTCACAGGGACTGTCACAGCAGAGAAGAGAAACAATGAACATCTCAGGTCACAGGGACGGTCACTCTGTTTCTCTCTGCATACAGAGTATTGCCAGCACTTTCTGCTCCATTCCAGATTTCCACATCTGGAGTACTTTTCAAATCTCTCTTGCTGTGATTGGCATTGCTTCACAATTATGGCAAAAAATGTAACCCACCAACACGACTTGCCACATCAGTCCAATCCCCTGTAAGGTTTTGCTGACCTTACAATATGGGGAGTATTATCATGGGGGCATCACTTTCAGCTTTTCCCTTTCCGAAAGCAGAATGCTCTCGGTCAATTGTGACAGCCCTGCCTCCAAAGTTCTCCTGGAGGAAGTGAGGGGAAAGTGGCAGATAGAGTGACGATACTGGAAAATTAACCCACCTCACCACCACTGCATCCACATCAGTCACTCCTCTCCACGGCCCCTCAGCACCCTTCATTCCCCACCCCCCATGCGCTGCCACTTTACGTTTACAGTCCAGACCTCATACCTATGCGGACACAGTCACTGTCCTACTGCGTTTTCATAGGCCCTGCTGCTACCTCATAGAGTTCCTCTTGCCAAGAGTCACTTTGTCACTTAATCATTTGCCGTCAGAGTCACCTTATGTTCCGATACTTCTGCACACAGCATCATAATACGCCTATGTACAATATATAAGCTAACCTTATGTATAACGGCCACACTCAACAGTTATTCGTACATTGTGTTCTATAGGATTGTATTCACATTTAATCAGTGGTGAGCAGTGTGTCACAGGGGTCAGTGCTGGGCCCACAACTGTTCACTATATACATTAACGATCATGAAGAAGGGGCCGAGTCTACTGTTTCTAAGTTTGCTGATAATATGAAATTGAGTGGAAAAGCAAATCTGCAGAGAGATATGGATAGGTTAAGTGAGTGGGCAAGGGTCTGGAAGATAGAGTACAATGTTGGTTAATGTGAGGTCATCCATTTTGGAAGGAAAATTGAAAGAGCAGATTATTGTTTAAGAGCAGGGAGGTTTTGCTGCAACTGTACAGGGTACTGGTGAGGCCACACCTGGAGTACTGCGAGCAGTTCTAGTCTCCTCACTTGAGGAAGGATCTACTGGAATTGGAGGCAGTGCAGTGGAGGTTCACCAGGTTGATTCCAGAGATGAGGGGGTTAGACTGTGAGGAGAGTTGGGTCACCTGGAACTGTACTCCCTGGAGTTCAGAAGGCTGGGAAGAGATCTTATGGAAACATATAAAATTACGAAAAGGATAGAGGCAGGGAAGTTGTTTCCACTGGTAGGTGAGACTAGAACTAGGGGACATAGCCTTAAGATTTGGGGGAGTAGATTTAGGTCAGAGATGAGGAGGAACTGCTTTTCCCAGGGAGTGGTGAATTTGTGGAATTCTCTGCCCAATGAAGCAGTGGAGGCTACAAGGCACCTGTTTCCCATCTGAGCCGGCAGCATAAAGCTCCGGCTGACAGCTGCTCGGAGCTGGACCGTCACCTGGTTCCGAGTTCCCGGTCAAGTCCAAGTCCTGGTTCTGAGTCCGAGTCGAGTCCAAGTCTGTCTCCGTGCCTGTGTCCTGCACTTGGATCTGCCTCCAGTCGCTCCAGCCGCCTCCTTGTAACAGACAATAAGCAAATTGAATCTTGAACAGAGTCATCACAGTAGTTGCTGGCATTGAACATCGTTCTCATTGATATATTAGTACAAATGAGTTTTCTTTTTATTCTGGAATACTTGTCTTTTCCTGTGTGGTTCCCTCAATGCAGTGCAGCCTGGCCAGTGACTGTGCAGTGTAGTCTGGCCAGTGATTGTGCAGTGCAGCCTGGCCAGTGATTGTGCAGTGTAGCCTGGCCAGTGACTGTGCAGTGCAGTCTGGCCAGTGACTGTGCAGTGTAGCCTGGCCAGTGACTGCACAGTACAGCATGGCCAGTGACTGCACAGTGTAAATTGGCCAGTGACTGCGCGGTACAGCATGGCCAGTGACTGCACAGTGTAACATGGCCAGTGACTGTGCAGTGCAACATGATCAGTGACTGTGCAGTGTAGCCTGACCAGTGACTGTGCAGTGTAGCCTGGCCAGTGACTGTGCAGTGTAGCATGGCCAGTGACTGTGCAGTGTAGCATGGCCAGTGACTGTGCAGTGTAGCATGGCCAGTGACTGTGCAGTGTAATGTGGCCAGTGACTGCGCAGTGTTAGGAAATGGGCTGTCCTGGGAAACCTGAGAACTGCTCTGACAAAGAGGAGGGAAGTTCTTCAGTCATTGAGGAGAGATTTGTTGTGCTGCACTACAAAGTGGGTTTTGTGGCAGAATGAACATGAGGAATGAGATTTAGGAGCAGGATAAGGCCATACACTCCCTCCAGCCATCCAGTGTAACAATACTCATCAGACTCACCACTCTCCTGGGCAATCCCCAAATTCCACTATTCTTGTATCATTAATTTACCTTTCTCCGCCTTGAATTTACCATCTCAGTTTCCCTTTCTCAACCTTGAATTTATTTAATGAATCACTAGGATACTCTCCACGACAGCTTCCGAAAACTTACACCTTCTGAGAGAAGAAACTCCTCATCTCAGTTTCAAATGAAAGACCCAGGTTCTGGATTGCTCAGCATCCTTCCAGCAACCACACTGTCCATCCACCTCAGAATCCTGCATGCCCCAATCCAATCATCTCATTCTCCTGCATTCCAGAGGAAACCTACCCAACTCTTTCTCCATAGACATCTCTTCACTTTAGGAATCAACGTAGTGAAACTTCTCTGTTCCAAGTGTACCTTCTAAAGTGCAGATGCCAAATTTGTGTGCAATGTGATCTCATAAAAATGCACTGTCGAAGCTTCCAGCAGCAGCTTGGATTGATGTGTAGAGTTTCAGTGGAGAATTTGATTGTTTACCACTGGCAAAGGGAGTCTGGCTGTCTACGGATTTAGAATTGGAATAGGAATTGATTTATTATTGTCTCCTGTACCAAGATTCAGTGAAAAGCTTTTGTCTGCCAGTCCTCCGGATGGATAAATCCAAACATCAGTACAACAAGGTAGTAAACAGGAAAACAGAATGCAGAATCATGTCACAGTTACAGAGTACGTGCCAAGCAGGTAGAGGGAGACAGTGCCGAGCAGGTAGAGGGAGAAAGTGCCGAGCAGGTAGAGGGGTAAAGTGCCGAGCAGTTAGAGGGATAAAATGCCGAGCAGGTAGAGGGATGAAGTGCCGGGCAGGGAGAGGGAGAAAGTGCCAAGCAGGGAGAGGGGTAAAGTGCCGAGCAGGTAGGGGGATAAAGTGCCCAGCAGATAGAGGGATAAAGTGCCCAGCAGGTAGAGGGAGAAAGTGCCGAGCAGGTAGAGGGATAAAGTGCTGAGCAGGTAGAGGGAGAAAGAGCCGAGCAGGGAGAGGGATAAAGAGCCGAGCAGGTAGAGGGAGACAGTTCAGAGCAGGTAGAGGGAGAAAGTGCCGAGCAGGTAGAGGGAGACAGTGCCGAGCAGGTAGAGGGAGAAAGTGCCGAGCAGGTAGAGGGATAAAGTGCTGAGCAGGTAGGGGGAGGAAGAGCCGAGCAGGGAGAGGGATAAAGAGCCGAGCAGGGAGAGGGATAAAGAGCCGAGCAGGGAGAGGGATAAAGAGCCGAGCAGGTAGAGGGAGACAGTTCAGAGCAGGTAGAGGGAGAAAGTGCCGAGCAGGTAGAGGGAGACAGTGCCGAGCAGGTAGAGGGAGAAAGTGCCGAGCAGGTAGAGGGATAGAGTGCCAAGCAGGTAGAGGGATAAATGCAGAGCAGGTAGAGGGATGACGTGCCGAGCAGGTAGAGGGATAAATGCTGAGCAGGTAGAGGGAGAAAGTGCCGAGCAGGTAGAGGGATAAATGCAGAGCAGGTAGAGGGATAAAGAGCCGAGCAGGTAGAGGGATGAAGTGCAGGGCGGGTAGAGGGATGAAGTGCCGAACAGGGAGAGGGATAAAGTGCCGGGCAGGTAGAGGGAGAAAGTGCCGAGCAGGTAGAGGGAGAAAGTGCCGAGCAGGTAGAGGGAGAAAGTGCCGAGCAGGTAGAGGGAGAAAGAGCCGAGCAGGTAGAGGGATAAAGTGCCGAGCAGGTCGAGGGATGAAGTGCCGGGCAGGGAGAGGGAGAAAGTGCCAAGCAGGTAGAGGGATAAAGTGCCGAGCAGGTAGAGGGATAAAGTGCAGAGCAGGTAGAGAGATAAAGTGCCGAGCAGGTAGAGGGATAAAGTGCCGAGCAGGTAGAGGGATAATGTGCCGAGCAAGTCGAGGGATAAAGTGCCGAGCAAGTAGAGGGATAAAGTGCCGAGCAGGTAGAGGGATAATGTGCCGAGCAGGTCGAGGGATAAAGTGCTGAGCAGGGAGAGGGATAAAGTGCCGAGCAGGTAGAGGGAGAAAGAGCCAAGCAGGTAGAGGGAGAAAGTGCAGAGCAGGTAGAGGGAGAAAGTGCCGAGCAGGTAGAGGGATAGAGTGCCAAGCAGGTAGAGGGATAAATGCAGAGCAGGTAGAGGGATGAAGTGCCGAGCAGGTAGAGGGATAAATGCCGAGCAGGTAGAGGGAGAAAGTGCCGAGCGGGTAGAGGGATAAATGCAGAGCAGGTAGAGGGATAAAGAGCCGAGTAGGTAGAGGGATGAAGTGCAGGGCGGGTAGAGGGATGAAGTGCCGAACAGGGAGAGGGATAAAGTGCCGGGCAGGTAGAGGGAGAAAGTGCCGAGCAGGTAGAGGGAGAAAGTGTCAAGCAGGTAGAGGGATAAAGAGCCGAGCAGGGAGAGGGATAAAGTGCCGAGCAGGTAGAGGGAGACAGTTCAGAGCAGGTAGAGGGAGAAAGTGCCGAGCAGGTAGAGGGGTAAAGTGCCGAGCAGGTAGAGGTATAAAGTGCCGAGCAGGTAGAGGGATGCAGTGCCGAGCAGGTAGGGGGATGAAGTGCCGAGCAGGTAGGGGAATGAAGTGCCGAGCAGGTAGAGGGATAAATGCAGAGCAGGTAGAGGGATGAAGTGACGAGCAGGTAGAGGGAGAAAGTGCCGAGCAGGTAGAGGGAGAAAGTGCCGAGCAGGTACAGGGAGAAAGTGCCGAGCAGGTAGAGGGATGAATTGCCGAGCAGGTAGAGGGATAAATGCAGAGCAGGTAGAGGGATAAAGTGCCGAGCAGGTAGAGGGATAAATGCAGAGCAGGTAGAGGGATGAAGTGACGAGCAGGTAGAGGGATAAATGCTGAGCAGGTAGAGGGAGAAAGTGCTGAGCGGGTAGAGGGATAAAGTGCCGAGCAGGTAGAGGGATAAAGAGTCGAGCAGGTAGAGGGATGAAGTGCCGAGCAGGTAGAGGGATAAAGAGCTGAGCAGGGAGAGGGATAAAGAGCCGAGCAGGGAGAGGGATAAAGAGCCGAGCGGGTAGAGGGATGAAGTGCCGAGCAGGTAGAGGGATAAAGTGCCCAGCAGGTACAGGGATGAAGTGCTGAGCAGGTAGAGGGATGAAGCGCCGAGCAGGTAGAGGGATGAAGTGCAGGGCAGGTAGAGGGATAAAGTGCTGAGCAGGTAGAGGGATGAAGTGCCGAGCAGGTAGAGGGATGAAGTGCAGGGCAGGTAGAGGGATGAAGTGCCGAGCAGGTAGAGGGATGAAGTGCCGAGCAGGTAGAGGGATGAAGTGCAGGGCAGGTAGAGGGATAAAGTGCCGAGCAGGTAGAGGGATGAAGTGCCGAGCAGGTAGAGGGATGAAGTGCAGAGCAGGTAGAGGGATGAAGGGCAGACCATGTAGAGGGATGAAGTGCCGAGCAGGTAGAGGGATGAAGTGCAAGGGCCACGATGGACTACACTGGGAGGTGAAGAGTTTGTCGTTTTAAAGTCCATTGAAGAGTCTAGTAACGGTGGGACAGAAGGTGCTCTTGAGTCTTTATAATAGTTACTCTCCAGCTTTTGTCTCTTGTTACTGCGTTTGAGGGAATCGCCGGCAGGGACTCGCGTAGAGAAGCGGAGTCTCATCAAGCATCTGTCCTCAGTCATGTTCATGCAGGGATGCCTTCCTGAACCACACTGGGATTGAGCTGAACCCTTGGCATTCCCATGGCACTTCTGGGAGTCGCAAAGAGAACCACAAACCACACCGATTAATCAACAAAATAGCAAACAGTTGAAGATTTCAGACAGCGTCTTTTCTCCTGCTGCTGACCAGCAGGTTCTTACAATTCCAGTCCTCCCACGCATTAGCTGGATCGTTAAAGCCCAGTTTGGTGGGGCAGGAATCAAATCTATTCACACTGGGAACAGCATGCCCCCAGCATGAAAACAACAGCACGTGCAATGTTTGCCCAAATTCTCTAATGAGGCGAGTTAGACTAAAAATATTCACTTTACACCACCCGATTCCACTGTTTGGTCTGCAAGATGTGCTAAAGCCCCTCATGAACAGTTATAAGATTGGCAAAAACGGTATGTGCACAGTCAGGTCAAACAAGACACAAATGCATTAGTGACCAGTGAGAACTGAGTAAGGAATCGGTCAGGGTACCAAGGGAATTTCTCAGGGCTTTAGTTTAACATGAAGTTTCAGATATCAGTCTACTCAGTGTCCATGTCTTTTTCCTTCATCCCGTTGTTTGATAGAAAAGGCAGATATCATTTCATATTTTCTCAAGGTACAGAAGGTGGCCATTTTGGGCAATTGAGTTGCTGCTGCCTCTCAGAGATTCCAGGCAAACTCATTTCCCCCTCTATTATCCTGCAATGTATTCCCTTTCACATTCCCTCTTACTGCTGCCAACTACCTGCACAAAGTAATGACCAGTAACCAGTTAACTAAGCAGCACTTCTCTGAGTGTGGGAGAAACTTCGGATCATCCCAAGGAAACCAACATAGTCACAGGAGGAACATACAAAATGCAGTCAGACAGCACTAGATGTCAGAACTGAACCAGGGTCTTTGGATCTGTGCAGCAGAACTACCCGCTGCACTGCCTTCAGGCCTTTACCGAGGAGGTGTTGGTCCAATTGATTCCTGGCAAGCTAAAGAAGGCTAACTAGCTGTGAAGCTGCATGTCTTTCAGAGCGGCTGGGGGCCACTGGGGTACAGTCAGTGCTGGAGTTACTCATTCACTGCCTATCATTATACACCAGACTATGATCTGTAAACACTGCTGCTTTGTGCATACGGAATATCGGCCCAGATCAGAGGCGACGCAATCGGCTGCATTCTCCACAGCAATGTATCGGTCCGTGGCCCGGGGGTTGGGGTGGTGGGACACTGGGGTGTCATCTCATCATCATCCATTTCCATCAGGGCAGGCAGGTCATCTTCTTCTATGTCTGCCTGTCTTGATGTCGAAGGTTGAGGTTCATCGTCTGCTGTGGCTGATGCGGAAGGCTTGAAAAACGACAGTGTGCTTGACTGCTTAGCTTCGTGCATCTTTCTATCATACAGTTCTTTGTAAGCACTCAAACCATCTTGCAAATATACCCTAAACCTACGTACCCTTTCAAAATTAAAGTCGTACTTTTCTGTAATCATTGTTGTCAATTGCAGCGAAAATCTCACACATTTGCTTCACGTTCAGTTCCTGGACGACTTCACGTTCGGTCTGTTCGCTACTGCATTCAGTTTCAATTGTTATTCTTTCCTCTTCTAATTGCATCAGCTCTTCATCTATCAGCTCTTGATCATGGGATGCCAAAACCTCTTCGACATCATCTTCGTCAACTTCCACAAGCCAAATTCACTTAGTCCTTACTTCATTCACCACGATGGAAACGCTTAATTATGTCTAGTTTTACGCAAAGTGCAACACCCTTACAAGCTCTTTTAGGCTCTTCCCATACCTTAGAACTCATCATGCTAACGGCTGCTCACAGGCACATGTTTAAGCAATGCCAACTAGAATGCAGTTCCGGGGGAGAAGCTTGGCTGCCTTTTTTCGTAACAGTGAAAACACCTTCTGTTAGCGAAAACAGGTAACTAATGTAGGTTTTTCGTTACAGCGAGGTTTCGTAAAGCGAACGTTTGAAAAACGGGGGACACCTGTATCTGATTTTATATTACTGTATTGCATAGTTACTAATAAATACCATTAGTTAATAACAATACTAGACCCCAAGCTGTTTTCCATTTCTGCTGGTTCTTTAACCCGTCATGGGGTATGTGACACAGTGAAATAATTTGGGGAAATTACAGGGAGAGGAAGTGGAAAATAGAGTGAAAGGGTGTGAAAGTATAGTGACTGGATATGGAAATCCAGTGACAAGGTATGAAACCCCAGTGAAAGAGTGTGAAAACTCAGTGAAAGTGTATGGAAGTCCAGTGAGAGGGTGTGAAAATACAGCAACAAGGAGTGGGAATATAGTGAAAGGGGAGATGGAAATCCACTGAAATAGTGTGGAAAATACAGTGGAATGGTGTGATGATCCAGTGAAAGGGCATGGAAATCCAGTGGAAAGGGAGTGAAACCCCAGTGAACGAGTATGAATGTCCAGTGAAAGGGTATGAAAATCTGGTGAAGGACTGTGAGAATCCATTGAAGGGGTGTGAAAATCCAGTGACAGGGTGTGAAAATACAGTGAAAGGGAGTGTGGGAAATACAGCGGAACAGTGTGAGGACCCAATGAAAGGACATGAAAATCCGGTTGGTGGGGTGAAAATCTAGTGAAAGGGTGCAAAAAGATGTGAACATCCAGCTAAAGGGAATGCAGATCCAATGGAAAGAATGTGAAACCCCAGTGAACGGGAATGAATGTCCAGTGAAGGGGTATGAAAATCTGGTGAAGGACTGTGAGAATCCAGTAAAGGGGTGTGAAAATACAGTGAAAAGGTGTGGAAATACAATGAAAGGGTGTGAAAATACAGTGATAGGGTGTGAAAATCCAGTGACCAGGTGCAGAAATACAGTGAAAGGGAGTCCTTGAGATGGTAACTTCATTTCATTTTCTCCTGAATCTACAAATTTCATTTACTGGTGTGAATCAAGAACACCTATGCTTGCCAGATCTCCCTGCCCCACAATTTCCTTCTAAGATTATATGAAAAGAAGTTTTGAAAAAGCACCCATTAATACAAGAAAATGGGAGTACAAGTAGGTCACCAGCCCCTTCACAACTGCCCCATTATTCAAAAAGGATCAAGACTCTTCATCAGGCCTAGATCCCTATAACCCCCAATTCCACGAGCTTTCATCCAACCTTCATCTTAAATATTTCTAATGGTGCAGCCTCCACAAATCTCTTATCTCGACCACCCTCAATGAAAAGAAATCTGTATTTAGAATGACTGGCCCCTTATTCTGGAGAAAATAAATGTAACAATTTCTACCCTGTCAACCCTCTCAGGATTTTATGCATTTCAATAAAATTTCCCTCATTCTTCTAAACTCCAAAGAATACTGACCCAATTTATCCATCCTCTCATGATAGGACAACCTCTTCATCACTGGAATGGGCTTATGAATTATCCTTGGACTGCCTCCAATGATGCTCACTCTGTTTTTAATTAATGGAAATAGAACTGTTCACAGTATTCCAAGTGTGACTTTACCAACACTCTGTAACAAAACTTCCCTATTCTTAAAGGTCAAAGTAACGTTTTACTTCTTAATGCCTGCTAACTCTTTGTGATTCATGCATTAGGACACCAAGATCCATCTGAATTTAACTCATTTCTGGTCTCTCTCCATTTACATTAAAATACTCCTTTTGCTTTCTCTTACCAGTGGCCTTTCAGCTTCTCAATTAAACTCCATTTGCCAGTTGTTTGCCCAATCTCAGTTTCTATGTGTAGGAGCCATGATCTGTTGTCTACCTGCATTGTATTCTGAGGTGCATGTTTATTATAGTAACTGGTCACATGAGCAGGGGACGTGGTAAAAGTGAAGGGAATAAGTTACGGATGTGTACTTTGTTCGTGGCAGTTTGGGTCCGGGGAATGATGGATGTCGTATCTTTTGCTGACTGCTCATTTATGGTCAATTACGCTTATTTTGCACTTGGATACACTTAAGTTTTACTGCTTCAGGATTGCATGTTTACTAACTGCTAATAAAGGATTGATTACATATCTTGGACTTTGGAATGATCATCACCGGAGCTGAGCAAGTATAACAAATCAGTGGGGTCTCCAGCAGCAGCAACTGTTTTGGTTAGAATTGGTCGCTCCCCTATGTGTAGCCCAATGCAGAACCAAACTACCCTCATCACAACGTACCCTTTTATTTATTTTCATCCCATTGACAAACCTCAACACCTTACATTTTAACCTCCCCTCCAGGTCATTTTAATAAATAACAAACAATGAGGGCCAAGAGAGTCTTAACCATGAAGGTTAACCATGGGACTTTTGTTTGAAACTACCAGGTTGATTCTTTGATGGATTCTGTTTTTCAAAGTCGATATCCAGAGATTCATCTCTTCTCATGTCCTTTCTCTGAATCTCAATGCTGCAAACACAAGGTGCTTATTACTGTGCATGCTTTCTTCAGAGTCTTCTTTTCCTTAAGATTCCCCTCTTCCTTTGTTCTGATGCTGCAGAGTCAACCCCTTTAACACCAGTATCAGTTTGCACTTTCCTCATGCTGACTGCACGTGAAGGAGCCTTACCCTTTCACAGTATATTCTCACTGACAGTAGACGGCAGCACAAAGCTCCCCAGTACATTTTGTTTGGTATTGTCGCCCAGAGGATCTGTGGTCATCTCTGGTTTCCACACACTTACTGGTCACTCTGCAGCATCAAACAAGTTCTGGCAGAGAGAAATCAGACCAGGGTGTCCTGGCATTTCACTGCAAGCTCGCTAGTGGCTGAAATAAAAAGAAATGTGAGAACAGAGAATGCTGGGAAGGCTCAGCAGGCCCAGGACTGTGGAAAGTGAAAGAGGATCAATGTTTCAGGCCAAAGATAAGTGACATTTAAAGGGAGGAATTCAACAAGAGAGCTCACAGCTCCTTTGAAAGACAAGCTGACTTGCCAGACAAGATCAGAAAGTCCCTAACGCTAATTGTGAATCTGTTATCTCCACTTGGGTCCTGTCAGACATGCAGAATATCGAAACTTTCCTGTTTCAGTTTTATGTACCAGTCAAGGCAGCTAGAGCCCATGAGGTGAGGGTTGGATGTAAAGTTTTTTCATCAATGAGATTTAGTTTTGTGTGAGAGATAACAGCAAATCAAACTGTTGTCCAGTAATGAAAGTTCAGAAGATCTGATATAGGCAAACCACCAAACCTTCCTGCTTTTGAATCATTTATCATTTCACTATTCCCCCCTGTCACCGCTGTCTTTACTGGAGTTCAATTATTAATACTCAGAAGGTCTTTTGCCTGGATATCTGATTCCTTGACATGCAATTACTTCACTAGATCAGGATCAGAACCAGGTTATTTATCACTGACATGTTGTGAAATGACAGTGTTACAGAGCAAGATATAAAAATTATTAAAAATTACAAAAATAAACAGTGTAAAAGACAAAGAATGAGGTGGCATTCACGGATTCATGGACAGTTCAGAGATCAGATGATAGAGGGGAACAAACTGTGTTTGGAACTTTGAGGATGGATCTTCAGCTCCCGTACCTCCTCCACAGTGACAGTAACGAGAAGAGGGCACGTCCCAGATGGAGAGGGTCCCTAATGACGGATGCCACTCTCTTGAAAGGTTAAAGATTAGCGTTATTTGTCACACATACACTGAAACATACAGTGAAAAGGGTCATTTGTGTCTACGACCAACACAGTCCAAGGATATGCTGGGGCAGCCTGCGAGGGTCATCACGCTTCTAGCACCAGCATAGCATGCCGTCGACTTACAAACCCTGACTGACCCACATATTCAGGGAGTGTGGGAGGAAACTGGGGCACCCGGAGGAAACCTGAGCAGTCATAGGGAGAATGTACAAACTCCTTACAGACAGAGGCAGGGATTGAACCTGGATCTCTGGGGCTGTAAAGCGTGATGCTAGTCACCAGGCTCTTGAGACACATCTTTTGAAGGTGCCTTCACTGCTGGGAAGGGTTGTGTTTGTGATGGAGCTGACTGAGTCCACAACACTCAGCATCCTGTGTATCAGACCCTTCATACCAGGCAGAGTCACTCTCCACTCTACATCTGTAAGCATCTGCAACAACTTTTGGTGATTTTTTCAGCTCTACCCTTATTTTTCCTGACGACTGCCTTTCAGTTCATCCTATGTAACGCCCTGCTTAAGATTTTTACTGCTATGCCGTAGGTGTTTCATTAGCAGTTCTGTTCTGCTTTTAGCATGTTTCAGTTTGAGCTAAAGATAAGGGGCTATGTTGTTCAACTTAGGAATGTTGTGTCAGCCAATCAGGATGGTGGATTTGGGAGAAAGCTCTAGAGAACGCTGGGTGGAGAGGTTTTTGTGATGGACACTGGTATGGGTTGACGTCTTTTTGGCAGGAGCTGGGAGAAGCAGGAAGGAAGATGGCTGAAGATGCCGTCCTGTTGCACAAGGTGCACATTTGTGCCGATGAATGGCTTCGAGGAGGAAGGACCAACACTCCCGTGGAGGAGTCAGGTTGTTCGAGGTGGATTTCAAGCGACATTTGTAAGGTGATGTGTGCTTTCATGTAGACAGTGGGTCCTGTGCGAGAGTTAAAGACAACTTCAAGATGAGCAACTTATGTGCACATTTGGACTGGGTTAACTGTAATGGGCCTTTTTATTTTTTTTCTTTACTTGTTCCTACTAACCGTTGATAAAGCTGAAATTTGTAAATATTCTTTCTTTATAATTGTATGCAATGTACAATGTTATTTCTTGCCAACAGATAACTGCATGGGGACAATATTTACACAATATTTGCACAGATCGGGTTTCGGGTGATTACTACTACTACGTCGACTCAGACCTGGGGGTGGTTCGGGTGGTTGAGATATCCCAACTTCCCAGTTTTGGTGGGACCCAGGTCATACCAACCCTAGACGTACGGAGTTTGAGAAGGGTGGTTTTATCACCACTGCGTCCAGTGGCTGTCAGCGAGTGGCTCACAAGCTGTCTCTCTGGAGACGCCCGTTAGAAAGGGGTTTCCTCTGTATCGACCTATGGATTTTGCACAGCACCCCAAGACTAACCAAGTTCAGGTGATCTAGATACACATCTCAAAGTTCAAAGGTAATTTATTGTTAAAGTACGTATATGTCACCAGTATACTACCCTGATATTCATTTTCTTGCAGGCATTCACAGTAGAATAAAGAAATACAATGGGATCCATGAAAAACCACACGAAGACGGACAAGTGACCAATGTGCAAAAAAAGATGAACTGTGCAAATACGAAACAAATAATAATAGTAAATAAATAAACAAAACTGAGAACATGAGTTGTAGACTCCTTGGAAGGGAGTCCAGTTCATTGTTGAGATGAGTGAGGTTATCCATGCTGGTTCAGGATCCTGATGGTTGAAGGATAATAACTATTCCTGAACGTGATGGTGTGGGACCCAAGGCTCTTGTACCTCCTTTCCAATGGCAGCAGCAAGAAGAGAGCGTGGCCTGGATGGTGATGGCCTGGACGATGACGGCGTGGATGGTGAGGGCCTGGATGGTGAGGGCCTGGACAGTGAGGGCCTGGATGGTGAGGGCCTGGACAGTGAGGGCCTGGACGGTGAGGGCCTGGATGGTGATGGCCTGGACGGTGAGGGCCTGGACGGTGAGGGTCTGGATGGTGAGGTCCTGGATGGTGAGGGCCTGGATGGTGAGGGCCTGGATGGTGAGGGCCTGGACGGTGAGGGCCTGGATGATGAGGGCCTGGATGGTGAGGGTCTGGACGGTGAGGGCCTGGATGGTGAAGGCCTGGATGGTGAGGGCCTGGATGGTGAGGGCCTTTGATGGTGAGGGCCTGCATGGTGAGGGCCTGGACGATGAGGGCCTGGACGGTGAGGGCCTGGATGGTGAGGGCCTGGACGGTGAGGGCCTGAATGGTGATGGCCTGGATGGTGAGGGCCTGGATGGTGAGGGCCTTTGATGGTGAGGGCCTGCATGGTGAGGGCCTGGACGGTGAGGGCCTGGACGGTGAGGGCCTGGATAGTGATGGCCTGGACGGTGAGGGCCTGGACGGTGAGGGCCTGGATGGTGAGGTCCTGGACAGTGAGGGCCTGGACGGTGAGGGCCTGGACGGTGAGGGCCTGGATGGTGAGGGCCTGGACGGTGAGGGCCTGGATGGTGAGGGCCTGGACGGTGAGGGCCTGGATGGTGAGGGCCTGGATGGTGAGGGCCTGGACGGTGAGGGCCTGGATGGTGAGGGCCTGGACGGTGAGGGCCTGGATGGTGAGGTCCTGGATGGTGAGGTCCTGGATGGTGAGGGCCTTTGATGATGGGTGCTGTTTTCCAGTGGCTGCACTTGTAGTTGTTCTCAGTAGTGGGGAGAGCTTTCCCTGTGATGGACTGGGCTATATCCACCAATTTCATAGACATGTCCATTCTTGGGCTTTGATGTTTCATACGAGGCTGTGATGCAACCAGTCAGGAAACTCCCACTATGCATGTAATGACATTTGTCGAAGCTTTAGATGATGTGCCGAATCTGCACAAACTTCTCAGACAGGAGCTGCACTGCCGTGTCTTCTTTGGAATGGCACTTATGTGCTGGTCCCAGGGCCGACCCTCTTATAGGAAAACGCCAAGAACTTTAAAGTTACTGACCCTCTTGACTCCGATGCAAAAATAAGGACCCCCAACTTCTTCCTCCTGTCATCAATAATCAGGTTTTTAGTTTTGCTGACGTTGAGTTAGAGGTTGTTACTGTGGCACAATTCAACAAGATCTCCAGTCTCCCTCCGACATGCTGATTTGTCACCATCTTTGATTCGGCCAACAACAGTGGGGTTGTCAGCAAATTTAAAAATAGCTTTGGTGTGGTACTTAACTTTACCCACTGTTACAGTGTAAGATAAACTAACCAGTGACAGTATGTAAAATAGAGCTATTATGTGAAATCTTACGTAGTGGAGGTGCACCACAGTAGTATGTATGAAGCGAGTAAACTGGGGGCTAAGCACACAGCCTGTGGTGCACCTGTGCTGACGGAGATTGTGGAGGAGATGTTGTTGCCAATCTGAACTGACTGGAGTCTGCAAGTGAGGAAATGGAGGATCCAGTTGCACGAAGAGGTATTGAGGCCGAGGTCTTGGAGCTTATTGATTAGTTTCAAAGGGAAGACAGTGTTGAATGCAGAGCTGGGTCCGTGTAGGACATTCTGATGTACACATCTTCACTGTCCAAATGTTCCACGGCTGAGTGAAAAGCCAATGAAATGGTATTTTTTTGTTGACCTGATGTGACAGTAGGCAAATTGGAGCAGATCAAAGTCACTTGTCAGACAAGAGTTACTGGACTTCGTGACCGACCTGTCGAATCTCTTCATTACGGTGGATGTAAGCACTGCTGGATGACAGTCACTGAGGCAGGTTACCACAGACCTCTTGCGCACCACTGAAGTCAATTTAAAGCAGGTGGGTATCTCAGATTGCCGGAGTGAGATGTAATACACATCTGCTGGGTACTTAACCATCCACCATTTCCATAGCAGTGACAGGATCCTCACCCTCCACTTCTAGTAATTAACAACAGACATCGGATGCAGATAAAGTGTTGGTAAACGTTGCCCTATAAGGGCTTCTTCTGGCAACTTCAGTTGATATCAAAGCCTCAAGATCCGGATAGCTTAATGTATTTCAGTCTGCTCTTGGTGAATTACCCGTCAATGGGAGAACCGAGGCACGATCTGCAGGCTGCACTCATCAGCTACTGATCCACAGGGCACCAGTTACTGGCACCAAACACATCATTAGAGAACAAAAGCAAGTTTCGGGGAACTCTGGAAAGTCTGAATTAGTAACAGGGATTCTGGGGATATTTGGCAGTTTGGATGCCATCCTTGGAAGGGTAAATAAAGTTAACATTTCAGGCAAATGACCTTTCATTGATTGTGTTGAGAGGTAGTCGGCCTGAAACTAGGTTTCCCAATCTACGGAAGCAATCTGACCTGCTGAGTAGTCCCCAGATTTTTGGTTTAAATTTTGAAACAATTAGCATGGGCTCCTGCCGGGAATTGTTACAGAACACTGCTGCAGAGTGGGCGGGTACGTCTTAGTTGCAGTTTAAGGCAAAGGGATTGGGACTGATGGAATCACTCTGCTGGGAGCTAGGATTAATCTGATGGGTGGAATGGCCTCCAGTGTTGTTTTAAGTAAGTATATATTTTCATATTGTCAAAATCTTGTAAATAAACAGCTTTTACAGATATAAATTAAAAACAAATTTACGAGTGGGGATCTTCCACATTTTAACTCACCTCAACAAAATTGACTTCATCATAGAAAATCAACAAGTTTACTCATAGCGACAATCCATCATAATTTAGTAACCCACAATCTGACTTGCTGAACATGACACAAAACAAATGTAAGTAGTTACATTGGTATAATGTAATCAGTTTTCTATTGATTTAGTAAAATTAAAACATTCTAATAAGGTCTAAAGTTGTGTCCTTAATTCTAAGAGTTTAAAAGTTTGAGAACAGTACCGCGAGTGGCAGACCAGTATGCTGCTGATTAATTTGGTCTGGCTGTTGGCAGCTTCCAAAGGGAAGTTCAAGTTCAGGACTGATTCTTTTTAAAATTCATTCAAAGATCACAGAAGCACATTTGCTACTGAAGGTAATCTCTGTTTGAAATTGCTGATTTTTTGTGCCTTAATTTGGCCAATTTTATGTGAATAACATTCAGAATATTGGGCAAAATCACCAAGAGAGAATTTCACATAACAGCCCTATTTTACACACTGTCATTGGTTAGTTTATCTTACACTGTAACAGTGGGTAAAGTTATCATTTTAACTGATGGCAAAACACAAGTTTCTGACTGATATTTTAATTGGATTTAACAGAAAACTGAACCACAAATCTCTTTGAGGGATTATCTCATTTGATGGGCAATATAGTGAAATTTATATTCAGCTTCATCTCAGGAAAGTAAATAGACAATTTTTTCTTTTTTTTTCTTTTTCTTTCGGAACTCAAGGCTGCTCCTTAAACTATTGGCTTGACATTGAATCAGGTAGTGTTTTTATGTATCAAGCAAGTGACTTGCAGCACAAAATTGTTAGCATAATGCAAACAACGTAATTAATGTGGTTGATGTGAAAGGGGAGGAGGGATATGTCTTCAGGAGATTTGCATGGGACCCAGCTAGTAACAAAGCTCTTAAAAGGGGCAGGAAAAACCATACTTGCGTCTCAGTGAAAGGTTCAAGTCTGACCTGAGCTACAACAGAGATCTACACTACTGAAGCTACCCAGCCATACCCATGAACTAAATGCTTCCACCGTCAAAGTTAAGCTCTCTTCTCTCTCTAGGTGCATTGGAGCTGGAGGCATGGTTCTGACCAGGCCCGATATTTCTCCCATCTGTACTGTCAGGCTAGCCATATACTCCTTGGAGATTCACTCACGACTGGGCTCTCCAAGAGTAGAACCGTCCTTCCCCATTACAACGACGATGTTCAGACTGTAGATCAAAACTAGGACCACCCCTCCCCATTACAATGACGATATCCAAACTGTAGATCCAATAGTAGAACCACCCCTCCCCGTTACAATGATGATGTCCAGACTGTAGACCCAAAACTAGAACCACCCCTCTCCATTACAATGATGATGTCCAGTCGTCATCGTCGTGGCTATCCCTCGAGGTCGAGGATGACTATAGATCCAACAGTAGAACCATCCCTCCCCATTACGATAACGATGTTCAGACTGTGGATCCAATAGTAGAACCGGCCCTCCCCATCACAATGATGATGTCCAGACTGTAGATCAGTTTGCTAAGTTTGTGCTTGTGGAGCATCACGAGCAGGAGTTACCACACCTAAGTCCAGAACTCCACTGCTGGTATGTACAACTCCCTGTCCATTGTGCACCAAGGAAAGAGTCTCCGAGGACATGAATATAAGAGACACACATCCTTTAGTAGTGTATTACTACTGCGGCACATGATTCTCCATCCTGGAGAATTTCTAACCCACTGGCTAAATTTGCACTTTGTTTTAAGGTATTGAAGAACCCAACCTGCTCAGTCAGCCTTTGGTAACTGCAGAACACCACAAGCAACCCACCTTCTGCTGTTGCAAACATCCTTCAGCATTGAACTGACAGATAATGATCTCAACAGGGAACATTGACTAATTTTCCTGTAAATAGTTCAAGCAGCCTTTTACATTCATAGTTGCAGTCTGTATACTCATAGTGTTCATGTTTCTGCTGTTGATGTGTTTGGGATTAAATCTTTTGTAAGGCAGTCTGGTGAATAAAGAACCAAATAATAAAGCTCTGCAGCGGGAGAAGATTAGAAAAGTATCATACTAAAGGTGCAATTGTGTTGTAAAAGGAGTAGCACTTTGTCAAGAATGGATTATTAATCAATTTGGCAAGCTAACCACAATGTTTTCAGTAGACTAAGGTCAAATGGATGACCTTACCCACTACCCGGGCAACAGATCAATCAGCTGAATTAGAGACAGCTGGAATCAAGCATGTCACTAAATGAACAAAATATGTGCTGGAATTATTCAGAGAGGAGCACACTCATTACATCTTTGGAAGAACACAGTGGTGACGTCAAACCTGGTGCCTAAAACCAGAAAATTGTGTAATGTGCCTGAATCTCCCAACATCTGGCTTCAGAGGCTCGGTTCATGCACTTGGAACATCGGTACTTGTAGGTCAGATAGCATCTCACAACCAACAGTTTTGAATGCATCAGGACTAACGTTGATTTGTTTTACACAAGGAGTTTGAAGATTTCTCAGTCTGGACAAATTGTTCTGAAATCCCAGCATTTCCTGGTCTTGTGCTGCTTTCCCTGTAATCTCCTCCCTTTGCATTCCATGGCATTATTACCACTGTCTGTTCAGCTTTCCAACGAAACAGCAAATCAAGTGAAATCACAAACAAATGAAAGGTCTGTTCAGCAGGGGAACACAATGCAAAGAATTAAATGTTGTAATTTAATCAGGGCTTCACAGAGTTGAGAAAGCAGCTGAATGAAGCTCAGTGCTTTAGTGAGATCATCTCAATCATTAAAATGAATGGCAGCCATTTATTCATGACTTGCTACATTGCATAGATTCAGTCAATAGGAGAAAATTATCTAATAATAGCTAAAGACAAATCTTACGTTTCTTCTGAGAGGAGCTTGCAATGAACAGCACAAGTGTTGCAGCTTCACATAGATACTATTACACATGGATGGGATACCATGTTTCCTGTGATGTCACAGGGTGTAGTTTAATAAAAACAACACTGACTCTGGACAATAGCAATAACACTGCGAAAGAATTATTGTCTTTTATACAAATCCATAGATTTCCTAAAATTTCTGCTGGTCCTCCAGGAGGATTCTCACGGATGCTTGTTGCCACATTACTTGTATAAAATGGAGAAAATCAGGTGCTTTGGTTATGTGCTGGAATGGCAGATTTTTTTTTTTGATTTATTGGATGTGATGTCCACACACATCACATCAAATGAAGAAGTTCTCAGAAGAGCCCAAGCAGTTCGATCACTCATACCAACAATAAGAGAAAGACAACTCAGATTCCTAGGATACATCATGCGGAAAGATGAACTAGAAAAACTCATATTCTCTGGAAAGATTGAGGGGAGCAAACCTAGAGGAAGACCTCAGCTTATGTACATCAAAAGTATAGCAGGTGGCTACACATCGAGGAAATGGAATTCATCCAAAAAATGAAGGAGAGATCTATACAGAAAACCGTGGTCACCTTCATCCGCATCAGAAATGGTACCTAGACAGACAGACAGATGTCCATTAGTATGAAAATACAACTTTAATTCACAGTTTTAGATGTTGTACAACGTCAAAATAATTTCCATTGGACCAGGTATGTCTAAATGAATCGTGGTCCTAGTCAACAGAAAGGGATCATGGGAATGGGGTCTCTGTGTATTTGGAATGCTGTAGGTATATGACAATCTACAATGAATAGTTTTGAGGGGAAGGGACTGTAACCCAGTGAAATGGAAAGGAGGGTGAGAACTGGAGCCCAGCTAGGGGAATGGAGCATGGAAACTGAGGATCTGGTGCATAGGAGAGAGGCATGAGAACTGTGGACCCAGTGGCTCGGAAGGAAGAATGGGAACTGGGGCCCTGTTGTGTGGGAATGGACAGCAGCGAACAACACCTCCAGAACCAGATGCCAAAATACCAGGATTTTCAATTAATCAGTTAACAAACTAACAGAAATTTATTCTACCTGCTAGGCATAGCTTATAGGGAGTGAGGACCCAGAAGACATTGCAGATGTAAAATCGTAAAAAGTGGAACAAAAGAAATTTTCAAGATGGGTGGATTGAACCAAATGTAAAACAGATGAAAGAGCAACTAACCAACATGGTTTGAAAACAAAACACTGAGGAGAGGTAAGCAGGCCCTTGACGTGCTGAGAAGTCTCAGTTCCAAAGTATCGGAATCTGGAAATGGCTCCACAGGGCCAGCCTTGTAAAATGACTGGTGTTGTGCCGATTAACTCTGCCACAAGCTGAGGGAAGATATTTTAAACCTCACAGTGAGGTGAGGGCATCAAATTAATGATGTGGTAGCATTTCCAAGCTCAGGGCTTTGCCTTTGAATGAAGGGAGTACATAGTGCAAACATTGCACTGGAGGTCAGTACAAACATCGCACTGGAGGTCAGTACAAACATCGCACTGGAGGTCAGCACAAACATCGCACAGGAGGTCAGCGCAAACATCGCACTGGAGGTCAGCGCAAACATCGCACTGGAGGTCAGCGCAAACATCGCACTGGAGGTCAGCGCAAACATCGCACTGGAGGTCAGTGCAAACATCGCACTGGAGGTCAGTACAAACATCGCACTGGAGGTCAGCATGTCAGGCAGCGTCTGTGGAGGTAGCTACAGAGATAGCTGTTCAAATCTAAGGAACTCTATTAGACCTGTTCATTAACTGCAAACTGCTGTGACAAACAGAGTAGAAATGTTGACTCTGTTTCTTTAATTACAGGTGCTGTCTGACATGTAGTATGTTTCCAGCACTTTTGTATTTTGTATTTCCAGCATTTGCAATGCTTTTAACTTCCATCAGCTGGATTGAATTTTCTTTCCCCTCTCTGTTAATTCATTTATAAAACACCATCAAGCTGCCTTTAAAAAATTCACTCTGGTTTTCTTCCAAGGGCTGTTCATTCTGTCCATGATTATTTTTAGAATGTTCCCCATTATTGGGTTTAAACTGACTGTTGTTATTAACTTTATTCCTACTCTTCCTTTTGAACAAGAATGTAACATCTGCAATTTTCCAGTTCTTGAACACTATTCCTGACTATACACTGGTATCTCCCAGGTAATTAATGTCCATTTTTACAATCAACCTCAGTCAATCTTGTTCCCCAAGTCAGAAAATGCATAAAATGATCAGTCAGTTCAGTAACCGTGCCCCAGGTGTAATGAAGGGCATCAAAAGAACAGAAGACTGAAAGAAAAGAACAATACTATAGGTAGAGAGAGAGAAGGGAAACTAGTCCTTCCACAAGCAGGAATGTATATACTGGAATTTAATAATATTACAGGAGCTTGTTCATAAGTGCACATGTTCATAAATCTAGTGTTCCTAGCCTGGGGACAGCCCTGTAGATTGCATTCCTTCTAGACCTGGTAACTTACCTGCTTTAGTGTAGCTAACCACTACTGTATCTCATTTTTATCTATGTTCCAGCCCAGCCTGCACTTGCATAGTTGCACTGACTGTAAAAGCTTTTATAGGTATGTAAAAAGGAAAAGACTGGTAAAGACAAATGTAGGTCCCCTGCAGACAGAAACAGGTGAATTGATTATGGGGAGCAAGGACATGGCAGACCAATTGAATAATTACTTTGGTTCTGTCTTCACTAAGGAGGACATAAATAATCTTCCAGAAATAGTAGGGGACAAAGGGTCCAGTGAGATGGAGGAACTGAGCGAAATACTTGTTAGTAGGGAAGTGGTGTTAGGTAAATTGAAGGGATTGAAGGCAGATAAATCCCCAGGGCCAGATGGTCTGCATCCCAGAGTGCTTAAGGAAGTAGCCCAAGAAATAGTGGATGCATTAGTGATAATTTTTCAAAACTCGTTAGATTCTGGACTAGTTCCTGAGGATTGGAGGGTGGCTAATGTAACCCCACTTTTTAAAAAAGGAGGGAGAGAGAAACCGGGGTATTATAGACCGGTTAGCCTAATGTCGGTGGTGGGGAAACTGCTGGAGTCAGTTATCAAAGATGTGATAACTGCGCATTTGGAAAGCGGTGAAATCATCGGACAAAGTCAACATGGATTTGTGAAAGGAAAATCATGTCTGACGAATCTCATAGAATTTTTTGAGGATGTAACTAGTAGAGTGGATAGGGGAGAACCAGTGGATGTGGTATATTTGGATTTTCAAAAGGCTTTTGACAAGGTCCCACACAGGAGATTAGTGTGCAAGCTTAAAGCACATGGTATTGGGGGTAAGGTATTGATGTGGATGGAGAATTGGTTAGCAGACAGGAAGCAAAGAGTGGGAATAAACGGGACCTTTTCAGAATGGCAGGCGGTGACTAGTTGGGTACCGCAAGGCTCAGTGCTGGGACCCCAGTTGTTTGCAATATATATTAATGACTTAGACGAGGGAATTAAATGCAGCATCTCCAAGTTTGCAGATGACACGAAGCTGGGTGGCAGTGTTAGCTGTGAGGAGGATGCTAAGAGGATGCAGGGTGACTTGGATAGGTTGGGTGAGTGGGCAAATTCATGGCAGATGCAATTTAATGTGGATAAATGTGAGATTATCCACTTTGGTGGCAAAAATAGGAAAACAGATTATTATCTGAATGGTGGCCGATTACGAAAAGGGGAGGTGCAATGAGACCTGGGTGTCATTATACACCAGTCATTGAAAGTGGGCATGCAGGTACAGCAGGCGGTGAAAAAGGTGACTGGTATGCTGGCATTTATAGTGAGAGGATTCGAGTACTGGAGCAGGGAGGTACTACTGCAGTTGTACAAGGCCTTGGTGAGACCACACCTGGAGTATTGTGTGCAGTTTTGGTCCCCTCATCTGAGGAAAGACATCCTTGCCATAGAGGGAGTACAAAGAAGGTTCACCAGGTTGATTCCTGGGATGGCAGGACTTTCATATGAAGAAAGACTGGATGAACTGGGCTTGTACTCGTTGGAATTTAGAAGATTGAGGGGAGATCTGATTGAAACGTATAAAATCCTAAAGGGATTGGAGAGGCTAGATGCAGGAAGATTGTTCCCGATGTTGGGGAAGTCCAGAACAAGGGGTCACAGTTTGAGGATAAAGGGGAAGCCTTTTAGGACTGAGATTAGGAAAAACTTCTTCACTCAGAGAGTGGTGAATCTGTGGAATTCTCTGCCACAGGAAACAGTTGAGGCCAGTTCATTGGCTATATTTAAGAGGGAGTTAGATATGGCCCTTGTGGCTACGGGGATCAGGGGGTATGGAGGGAAGGCTGGGGCAGGGTTCTGAGTTGGATGATCAGCCATGATCATAATAAATGGCGGTGCAGGCTCGAAGGGCCAAATGGTCTACTCCTGCACCTATTTTCTATGTTTCTATGTTTCTATAGTTGGAGTCATCCATTATCGCTGCTCCATGGCCTTTTCTGCAACTCTCCTGCAAACATATTGCTCAACATCCTTCCCTAAAGTTGTCAGCCTACAGCATCGTCCCAGTAGAGTAATCAACCCTGTATTGTTTTTAACTCCTGCCTTTGATCATCCAAGGGTATTTTCTCTCTTTAACTGTGCAATATATGCTCCTTAATCAATATTACATCTCCTGTATTTTTCCCTGACTGTCCTGAGCACCTTTTCTGAAGAATCTATGTCGGACACTTCTTTCCTAATTCTCCATAATGTCCTAATGCATTTTCCTCTGAAATTAATCGCACCTGCACTCACCGACCTTAGTTAGAACATGTCTTGCATTCATAAACCTAATCTTAGACTGCCTTGCATGCTTCCTCAGTTTGACCCCATCTATATCTTTCCTTTTCTGATTCTTTCCCAATCCCTTTTGCATCATTTCTTTATTTTTCAATGCTAATTCCTGTTCCATTCCCTCTGTAAACTTAGTTTAAGTTAGTTCACATTAGGAGTGGGATGATTACATCTCCCGCATTATTTCCCTGTCTATCCTGAACACCTTATACTGAAGAATCTATGTCGGACTCTTCTTCCCTGATTCTAAAATTGCCGGCCATGAACTCTGCAACACATGAAAGTTCTATTGGAATAGAAGTAGAGTTTGTTTCCTCATGGTGGAGAGCAAATCTGGGAGCTGCCAATATAAAATAGTCACCAAGGTATCAAATGAGGAATCCAGAAGGAATTTCTGTGCTCACAGAAAGAATGAACATGGATCTTGCGACAAAAGTTGGGGGAATAATTTGGAAATATTTGAGGAGAAGTTCAAAAAGGGTTTGAAAAATGTAAAGAATTTAGGAACAGTAAGCCTCTGGGTGATGACACATCTATTTCCTGATTTCACATCCCATCTATTCATAACTATCTAGATTTCTGCTTTCAAGTGAACAATTGACCAATCATCAATTCCACTTCACACAAGAGCTGAAGATTTTTAATCACTGGGGAAAATCACGCCTTTGATCATCTCTATTGCAATCTACTGTGTCTTCATGGGCTTGGAGCTGGGACTACGTATTATGTTGTGTTTTTACTTGAACCCTGTATAATTTTAGAGATTTCTCAGTTGATGTAAGGTATGTGACAAGACAGCGCTTCTGTACTTTTACCTTCTTTTCAGGCAAATACTATACACCTGTCTTTTCGTCTGAATGTTAATGATCTCACACTTCAGGCAGAAGAGAGTTTCCTGACACTTGTTTGACATTACTGAAAGTGTTCATTGTTGCTTCCATGCAGTTTCTTTGAACGTTAACCATTGTGGTGTGTTCACTCAGATGTCATCGTAACTCAATAAAATTAAAATAACCTGAGATGAGTTGCATTGTGTGAATGAGAACAAGAGAGAGTAAGAGGAGCAGGTACAAACTGGATCAAAAATATTGACAGACGCTGAGCCAAACAAGCTAAATCAGCTGGAGTACAAGTAACTGTACTCCTACAGAACAAGCTTTAGGCCATAGCTTTCTTGATGAAGATAATTCATAAGATTATTGTCATCTCTGTGTGGGGTGGAACTGTGTGTCAAACCTGCCAAACGATAGTGACTGTGCATTGTATTCACTTTTGAAACATATCTGCATCTGTGACAACAGGGCCAGAGTTTGCAAGTGCAAAGGAGATCGGCTGCGATAGCATTGGCCGTCCCTTGGGATCAAGATTAGATTAGATTAGATGAGATTATGAAGACACGCGGTCCTCTTTTACTGTCATTTAGTAAGTGCATGCTTTAAGAAATGATATAATATTTCCTCCGGTGTGATATCACAAAATGTAGGACAGACCAAGACTGAAAAAAACTAACAAAACCACATAATTATAACATATAGTTACAACAGTGCAACAATACCATAACTTGATGAAGAACAGTCCATGAGCACAGTAAAAAGTTCAAAGTTTCTCAAATGCCCCACATCTCACGCAGACGGGAGAAGGAAGAAAAACTCTCCCTGCCATGCCCGACCACAGTCCGACTCTGAGTCGTCCAAAAATTTCGAGCCTCCGATCACCTCTCCGATACCGAGTACCGAGCACTATTTCTATCCAAACGATTCGACCTCAATCTCGGTCGCCGACAGCAGGCAAAGCCGGGCATTTAGAGGCCTTCCCTCCGGAAGATTCTGGATCGCGTAGTAACAACAGCAGCGAACCTGTGTTTCAGAAATTTCTCCAGATGTTCCTCTGTGCTTTCACGTCTGTCTCCATCAAATCAGAATTGTCCATGGCCCCTACTTAATGGATACGATAGCATTTTCACTGGAGGGCTGCGCACGCGGGGTGCGCTGCTATCTCCTCCTCCCGCCATATAAGGACAATCAATTCAGTGATCTAGCAAGTCAGCTTTGGAACTGTTAACCCTTCACAGATGGGTAGGATTTGGGTGATGGAGTGGGCAAGTGAGTAGCTTGTAATGTGGTGCTATTTAGATGTGGAGGTGGTGAATGCCTCTGGAAGGAACATTGCAAAGACCTCTTCATCCTCAGCTCTTTTCTAGATGTTCCACCCTGAATTTCAGTGCACAGCACCTAGCCTGACCAACAAGTCCAAAAGGCCATATCCTAACCGAAAATAATAAGGCCTTAGGAACAGCCAGCTTCCTCTCCGTAAATTCTAGTACTCGGTGGTGAAGAGCTTCAGTCACAAATCCACAGGTTCATTGTCACATCAGGGAAGAGGAGTTTCATTGTCATCTGCCAGAAGGAAAGTCACTACTGGAGTCCTCCTCATTGCTTCCTCACTGCCTCCTCCTGCTGGGCTAATCTGCTTCCGTTTCTTATCTTCTTCCATCCCTGTAAATGGCTCCATCAGGGAGATCATTTGTAAATGGCCCTATCAGGGAGATCATTTGTGACTATTTTGCCTTTTTCTACAACAGAGGCTCTCGCCTGAACTGGTCCTGGATCCTGGTCGATAAGGTTGTCTCCTCACGGCTTCTAACTGCCCTCTGTGCCCCACAAAGAGCAGCGAAACACCTTTAGATTGACATCTGTGTGCTACTAGGATCCGAGTGAGAATACATTTGGGTTCTCAAGGTGATATTCTGGTGTCTGCAGCTCCAGAGCAGACTATTTATTTCATAATCATCTACAATGTCCTTCCTAATCTCATCACAGAGAGGACACCGGCCAGAGGAGAAGACGGCGACTGTGACGGGGGAGTGAGTAGAGCAGAGGCAAGGGAGGAGGAGGAGGATTGACGAGGAAACCAGCCAGAGGAGAAGGTGGAGACTGTGACGGGGGAGTGAGTAGAGTAGAGGCAATGGAGGATGAGGAGGATTGACGAGGAAACCAGCCAGAGGAGAAGGTGGAGACTGTGACGGGGGAGTGAGTAGAGCAGAGGCAAGGGAGGAGGAGGATTGATGAGGAAGCCAGCCAGAGGAGAAGGTGGAGACTGAGACTGGGGATTGAGTAGAGTAGAGGCAATAGAGGATGAGGAGGATTGACAAGGACACCAGCCAGAGGAGAAGGTGGAGACTGAGACTGGGGACTGAGTAGAGTAGAGGCAATGGAGGAGGAGGAGGATTGACGAGGACACCAGCCAGAGGAGAAGGTGGAGACTGTGACAGAGGATTGAGTAGAGTAGAGGCAATGGAGGATGAGGAGGATTGACGAGGACACCGGCCAGAGGAGAAGATGGCGACTGTGACAGGGGAGTGAGTAGAGTAGCGGCAATGGAGGATGAGGAGGATTGAAGTAACCATGAGTGAAGTGAGGTTCTCACTGGAGGTGCTGTCTTACTTGAAACTTCTCTGCAGATCGAAGATCCCGGCACCCAGTCGGGTCAACATAATTTCAGATAAGTTGTCAGCCAGTATATTACCTCATATTCAATAGTCACGATCCGAGGACAATAAATAATTGAGACAAACCACTTACACCACTTACAGTCACCTCCACGAGTCAGAACCAACATCTGTACTCAAGGATACAATCTTGTCCCAAATTGACCATGACAGGTAACCAATTTGCATTCGGGTGTTTCTCGGGTGCCAAGACAGGTTACCCAAACAATGAGGGAGCGATCCCTGAGGAAAGTATTTAACCAGTCAGTGAGCACTGCCCCTCGATCACCAGTAGCTGTACTCACAAGGATTTCTCTGCTCAACCAGACAACCATTCTGTCCCAATAAATTACTTGATTAATGTTCCTTCTAAAGAACTGCTTTGATTGAAATCTCTAAACCTGATACACGATTGCCATCATCTTTAATGTACCTGGATTAGAGTGACAAAGCGTGTTAGGTTTTGGAAAACCGCTGATCTATACGACTGACTGATTTCAGTGTTCAGTTATCTCAGGATCCTAATCCTAAATTGCTCTGACCAGGTTATATTAATGATCTCATCTGTGCATTTTTAATCAGCGAGCAGTAAATGCTAAATTACTATGACATAACTATTTTTATATGTCAATTTGAAGCATGATCTTAATTGTTTGGGTATTTATTTCTAAAGGCTGCTCACTGTCATTCTAAAGATGATGAAGAATTGCTGTGGCATGACTTTGATCTCTGACTGCCTCTGAATTTACCCTCCCGGCACTCACTGGTAGCCTGACAGGAGGCTGAAGCTGAAGATACCCATATAATATAAACCAGTACACATTTTGACGACCCAGGTTTCTTCTTTGCTAATTCCTGTGCAGAGACTGGGGCAGATTACAGTGGGCATTTTAGAATTGAGTCGTAATTCCCACCAACAGCGGAAGCAGTCAACTGTACATTTCCCTTCACAGCTTCAAGACTGAAGGTCACAGTTCAAGGTTGTTTACTGTCATTCCTCAGCACACGAGTGTAAAGGAGAAAAAATATTGTTACTCCAGATCCAATGCAGCAGAAAAACACTCAATAACTACAAAGAACCCAAAAAACACAATAAACATAAATATAAAATCAATCCTCTAAAACACAATGTACAAGTAATGTAAAGTGATGTGGATGTAGTGGTGGTGGGGTGGGTTAACGGCTGGAGGTGTTGGTCAGCCTGACGGCTTGAGGGAAGTAGCTGGTTTTGAGTCCAGCGGTCCTGGAGTGAATGCCGCGTAGCCTCTTCCCTGATGGGAGGGGACAAGCAGTTCATCAGCAGGGTGGGTAGGGTCCTTTATCATGTTGCTGCCCTTTTCTGGCACATTTCTGTCTGTATGTCCTTGATGGCGGGTAGTCCAGTGCGGGTGATGTATTGGCCATTTTAACTACCCGTTGTAGAGCCGTCCCGTCTGCCACAGCGGAGTTTCCAAACCACACGGTGATGCAGCTTGTTAGGCTGCTCTCTGCTGCATGTCTGTAAACGGTCGTGAGTACTGATGTGCACAGACCAGCTCTCCTCAGCCTCCTCAGAAAGCAGAGTATCAGTGAGCTTCCTTGACTGTGCAGGAGGTTCAGAGTTCAAAGTTCACATTTATCACCAAAGTATATATACTACAAGATTCGTCTCACCACAGGCAGCCACAAAACCAAGACACCAAATCGAACCACAAAAGAAGGCCGTCAAACACCCAATGAGCAGAAAAATAAACAAATCATGCAAACAATAAAAATAAGCAAATAGCATTCAGAACGGAAGTTCATAGAAGTGAGTCCACAGACATAAAACCAGTCACAAATGACTCGCCCCATCACCTCGATGTGTTCTGGGACATGAGAGGTTGCGTGAGATGTGAACACTCAGGGGTTTGAAACTGGGACATGAGAGGTTGGGTGAGATGTGAACACCCAGGGGTTTGACACTGGGACATGAGAGGTTGGGTGAAATGTGAACACCCAGGGGTTTGACACTGGGACATGAGAGGCTATGTGTGATGTGAACACCCAGGGGTTTGAAACTGGGACATGAGAGGTTGCGTGAGATGTGGAATCCCAGGGGTTTGACACTGGGACACGAGAGGTTGTGTGAGATGTGGAATCCCAGGGGTTTGACACTGGGACATGAGAGGTTGCGTGAGATGTGGAATCCCAGGGGTTTGACACTGGGACATGAGAGGCTATGTGTGATGTGAACACCCAGGGGTTTGACACTGGGACATGAGAGGCTGTGTGAGATGTGGAATCCCAGGGGTTTGACACTGGGACATGAGAGGTTGCGTGAGATGTGGAATCCCAGGGGTTTGACACTGGGACATGAGAGGTTGCGTGAGATGTAGAATCCCAGGGGTTTGACACTGGGACATGAGAGGTTGCGTGAGATGTGGAATCCCAGGGGTTTGACACTGGGACATGAGAGGCTGTGTGAGATGTGGAATCCCAGGGGTTTGACACTGGGACATGAGAGGTTGCGTGAGATGTGGAATCCCAGGGGTTTGACACTGGGACATGAGAGGTTGCGTGAGATGTGGAATCCCAGGGGTTTGACACTGGGACATGAGAGGTTGCGTGAGATGTGGAATCCCAGGGGTTTGACACCGCTTGCGGATTCCACTGCTGTGCCTCCGTTTTACGTTTAGCATTTGATTGAAAGGTTTTCAATATATGTCACAAACTAAAAGGTCAAACAATGGAGTTTTTAATAGAGTTTTGAATTCATGCAATTCACTAAATTCTTTGTATTTCCTTTGGTAAAGCTAAATTTATTATCGTTATCCAATGTGTGGCTCTCTTGTATTCACTGATTTAAAAGCATCTCCAATCTTCAGCAAAATGTCTTGAAGCACCTTGAATGAATGTTTACACTTCTCTATGCTGAGATTAGTTCACTGAGGAGACTCTGAGTATTAGTGTTTGTTCTGATAAGAATAGTCACAGTTCATTATAACATGAATTATATTCTGACACACACTGCACAACAAGGCAACATTGTCAGGGCTCCCTCACTGTTGGCCTGCTAATATAAACTAACAGGAATATTTCCGGTTTAGTCTCTGTACCTTATTCCATATACATTATGCATTCCATATGCGTTCAAATATAACACCTTCAGTCCTGTATTCATCACCCTTCTCAATTTTGTCCCCCTCTTACACTGTAACTCATCCCACTGACTGCAATTTTGCCCTATCATTTGTCCGTCCTTCCTGACAGTCTCACTACACATTGCCTCGACTTGTAAACCACAGTCTCACTACACATTGCCTCTACTTGTAAACCACAGTCTCACCGCACATTGCCTCGACTTGTAAACACCAGCCTCACTACACATTGCTTCTACTTGTAAACAACATCTCAGTACACATTGCCTCTACTTGTAAACCAACAGCTCTGTCCTCAGCCCCATCACTGCAGTTCCAATCCCCTTGTCAAAAAGTTTAAACCCTCTCCAACAGCTCTAGCAAACCTGCCTGGAAGGATATTGGGCCGCTCAGGTTCATGTGTAACTGGACCCTTTGTTACAGGTCATACCTTCCCCAGAAGAGATCTGAATGATCAAAAATCTGAAACCCAGCCCCCTGCGCCAATTCCTCAGCCACGCATTCACCTGCCAATTCATCCTATTCTCACCCTCACTGGCACGTGGCACAGGCAGCAATCCAGTGATTGCTATCCTGGAGGTCCTGCTTTTCAGCTTTCTACCAAGCTCCCTAAACTCACTCTTTCAGGACCCCCTTGCTTTACCAACCTATGTCATCAGTGCCAATATGTACCAAGACTTCTGTCTACTTACCTTCCCTCTTTTAGAAAGCTATAGACAATCCGAGAGATCTCTGTCTCTGGCACCTGGGAGACAAAATAACAGGAGGCCTTGGAGTCCGCTTCTGCAGCTCCCTGAAAGGGCCACCCCAGCAGACAGGGTGATAAAGAGGCATATGTCATGTTTGCTTCATTGGCCAATCATTAATGATGATTAGGGAGTCACATTGAACACGTGTACAAATGTAATTAATAAAGTGGCCACTGTGTGTAACTGTCTGGGGGACAAAATTTTGAAGAGGTTGTGAAGTTTTTGTTTTAATAGCGCTATAGAACTTTTCAGAAGGGAGTTTCTGTAAAAGGCAGTTTGCAAGTTCTGCAATGATTATTCCTGCCTGTTTCTTTGTCCCAGTCACATACAAGTCCTGCAGAGATGATAGTCGACTGCAGCCAATGGCCATTTCTGCTGATGGAGTTTTGTACTTTGTGGAGGAAGATGCACCAACCCAGACAGGAACGGCTGATGTGATAATGCTCTCTATGATGAAATTACTCTTTGTTGATGCAACAGCCTTAGCTAATTGGTTCATCATGCTGAAGCAGTTTATATGTTTCTGTTTATAAAGAATCAAGGTATTGCTTAAAGCTAATTACGTTGTTATAGGTTGAAATAGGACTATCTTGTGTCCAGATCATTCTTCACCTGATCTGGGTACCAACAGTGCAGAAGTTGGGTGGACGCAAACTATCTTACTATTGTCCCTGAGATGAGAATCTGGTGTTCACACATCTCCAGGTGACCTTCCAGTGTTCTCTTATTGAACGGTGAATCAAATGGTCTACTCCATTTTAATTCTATTGTCTATTGCTTTTTGAGTATCCATTGGCAATGCACGTTATTTTGCTCCAAAAACAAACGTGGTTGCAAGAAATGCTGATGAAAGGATCAGTCCGACAACGTTTCTGTACAATATATTAAAATAAGCCATTCAGGGACACACACGTGAACAAAAAAGATTATAGAAAAGGTGACCAGAAATTTGTTCTAGAAATTAGAGTTTGAGGTTTCTAAACGCCGATGTGCAAAGATACTGAGCAGCTTATTCCTGATCCTCTGGACAGCTGAAGGCAGAGTCAGCTCTCGTGAAACAAAGGATGTGGCTTCGCACAAGAGGCCAGAATCAGAGAGACCTGAGCCCTTGGAGAGTTGAGGACTAGAAGAGGTTCCAGAAAAAAGAGAGACCAAGATGTAGCGGGAAGAGACAATTGTTAGAAGTGAAGCACATTTGGATGTGGAGATGATGCGAGTCACTTACAAAAGGTAAGCAGGAGTCAGAGAGGGAGGGGAAGAGCAGCAGGGGGGTTGTAGACCCTCAGGGTGATCGACGGTGACAGACAGGCGCCAGCTGGGTGAGCTTTGGAGTCCTCGTGTAAAGGTTGCAAAGGTTTGGTCAAGTGTTTCAGCTCCAGCCAACATGCACGAGGACTGGGCAAGAAAATGTTACGTGGGTGTAGATAGGTGATCTCAGAGAAAAATTGTACAGTGATGCAGGCTTGGCTCAATATTTAATTGTTTACACATGGTTCAGCCTAAACAGCTCGGAAAAGGATGGAACTGGTGGGAAGGGATGAGAATGAGGCATGGAATGGCGTATATATTCAGTAACTGTAAGCCCCAGATAAATACCCAGAGTTAATAAAACTAAATAAAGAACAGATCAGACCCAGTACTAATGGCTCCACGTCTGAGGAGGAATGTACAAGGCAGAATAGTTTTATTATCATTAATTCTGCAGCATTTACATGAAGAATAAATCAAGCCCAGAGTGTATCTGACATGAATCAACATGGAGAATATTCTTTTTTTTTAACATTCATGTGGTGACACCTGGGTGACCAAGGCAAGGCAGGGAATCTTCATTCATGAAAATATCTGGATGACCAGGGCAAGGCAGGGAAACATTGTTCATGAAGAAATGTCTGGATGACCAGGGCAAGGCAGGGAAACATCATTCATAAAGAAACATCTGGATGACCAGGGTAAGGCAGGGAAACTTTGTTCATGTAGAAATGTCTGGATAACCAGGACAAGGCAGGGAAACTTCGTTCATGTAGAAACGTCTGGATGACCAGGGCAAGGCAGGGAAACTTTGTTCATGCAGAAACACCTGGATGACCAGGGCAAGGCAAGGAAACTTCGTTCACGTGCAAAGTTTGTGGAAACGCCGGGATGACCAGGACAAGGTAGGGAAACTACGTTCGTGTAGTAAAGTCTGTTGGTAGCTGCTGAAGTAACATCATTTTAGATTGCTCCTACCCTATTTACTTTATTGTCTCCTACCAGTTTTTTTTTTGAAACCTTATTATAATACTTTAATACTGCTCTACTATGGCTGGAAAAGAACAAAAGCTTCTACAAAAGAAAGAGAAACAGAAGATGAATCCCCAGTCACTTTGGATTCAATCGGTGACTTCCGTAAACAGCAAAAATCGGAATTTTCAGAGGAGTTTCAAAGACTTAATGGCAAATTGGATACAATCCAACAAACTTTAACTGAGCATGAGAACGGAATTCAGGAAAATACTGCAGAGCTGTCGACACTTGAAGAGGATCTTGAAGATACATTTAAACTCTGCAAAGAGTTATCCTCATCCAATGAAAAAATGATGAAAAGGATTATCAGTCTAGAAAATAGAAACAGGAGAAATAACTTGCGAATTCTGGGTCTTGAAGAATCAATTGAAGGCGCTGACCTACAAAGTTCTTTGCAAACTTTCTGAAACAGCTATTCGCTGTTCTATTCCCTTCTGAGCCGAAGCTCGATCGAGCATATCGCTCGCCGACTTCGAAGCCATTGCTGTCGGCAGCGAGACCCAGGTCGGTCATTCTAAGTTTTCATGAATTCCGTATTAAGGACCTTTTAATTTGCCATACCCATTGACAAGGAATAATCGATTTCCATGGTTACAAGGTCAGATTTGTGGAAGATTATTCACCTGAAGTTATGGCTGATCGTATGAAATATAAAGAAGTTATGTCGGAACTTTCTAATAAAGGATTTAAACCATCCCTTCAGTTTCCCGCCCGTCTGAGTATTGTTTTGAAGAACAGATTGCAAAAAAGAATTAAGTCGGTTGAAGACCAAAAGAGTTTTTGGGAGATGAAGTTTAAAACTGTTATATTTCTTATTTGATCAATTTTCTCCTCTGTTAATATGAATTTGAAATAAGTTTCAATAAGCTTACATTTTGGCTGTTCATATATTGTCTTTTGTTATTTTTATTTGATACTTTTTTATTATATCCCTTTTTGAGGCTTTGTTTTAATATAGGTTTCTTTGAATTTGTTTAAACTGATCCTTTTATATTTTCGAATACTGAGTTATTTTTCTTCTTATGCTGTGTCTTGGTAGGGAGATATTTGACCTTGAAGGACCGGAGTTTCTGTCAACAGGATTTTTTGGGGAGGGGACTTAGTTGTTAGCTCGCTGACTGTCTATTGGTCAGCCTTCTGGCTTTGGGTGGGGGAGGAGCTAGGGCCTACTTCTCTCTGGGAGCTGTGTTGGGTTGATTATATGATTGCCTGTTCGACTACCCCATCTTACAGTTTGCTTTGTAGTTTTAATCACTTATGGCCAGATCTTTTAATTACATGATGATTTGTATTTAAAATGGTTCGAAATATTAACTTATTTAGTTTGAATGTGAAAGGGCTGAATTACCCCATTAAACGGAACAAAGTGTTTGCTTATATTAAAAAATTAAAGTACCCATTATTTTCTTACAAGAAACGCACATACGCAGCTGTAATAGCTTGCGTTTTTTTACTCGGTGGAAGGATATGCAATTCCACTCTTTGTTTAATGCAGAATCACGTGGAGTTTTGATTTTTGTAGATAATACAGTTTCCTTTGTTCAGCATAAAGTTGTTTCGGATCCTAATGGTCGATTTGTTATTGTATCAGGGAGTTTAGACAGTGTTTTTGCTAATGTATATGCCTCCAGCGTAGACGATCCAGGATTTTTTTTACATCTATTTTCGTTTTTGCCAGATTTGTGTACTTACTGTCTTGTGATGGGAGGAGATTTTAATTGCTGGTTAGATCCAGTAATAGATTGCTAATCTATTAAACCAGCCACACTTAATAAATCAGCTTTGTTTATCCAGTACTTTCTAACTAAATGTAGTATAGTTGATGCTTGGCGTTTCCTTCATCCGACGGACAGAGAGTATTCTTTTTTCTCTCATGTCCATCATTCTTATACCAGGATTGATTATTTTTTTTACTGACAGCCAAATGATTCCATTGGTTCGATCGATTGAATATAAAGAGATTGCCATTTCTGACCACTCTCCTGTACTTCTATCTTTAAATCTCCTTGGTCTTATCCCTATGAGTAGATTTTGGCGATTTAATTTAACTCTGTTATCTGATGAGGATTTTTAAAAATTTATGGAGAATCAAATTACTCTTTTTTTGAAGAAAATACGTTGAAAGAGACATCTAGTCTTATTACATAGGATACTTTTAAAACATATATCCAGGGTCAAATTATTTCTTATACTGCAAACATCATTAAAAAAGCTAACAAAGAGAGAAATGAATTTGCTATTCAGTTAAAACAACTGGACCATAAATATGCTTCGGTATCTGATCCTCAAACATATAAGAGACGTATTGAAACCAAAACTAAATATGATCTTCTTTTAATGTATCCAATTGAAAGCCAGCTTTTAAAATATAGACATCAATTTTATATTCACGGAGATAAAACTGGTAAGCTACTGGCTAAACAATTGAAGCCATTTATATCCAAGTGGCAAATTAAAGAAATACGTAAAATTAATAAGGATATGACAACTGACCACTTTGAAATTAATGACACTTTTAGGAATTTTATTCCAAATTGTATAGTTCTGACTCTGTTAATGATAATATTGAAATGAATAATTTTTTAGATCAATTGCATATTCCTAATCTTTCGATAGATGACTGTAGGCAATTGGATCAACCTATTTCCCAGGAGGAAATTGTTCAGGCTATTCAAGAATTGCATTCTGGGAAATCCCCAGGACCTGATGGATTCTCTGGAGAGTTTTATAAGGCTTTTCCTCCTTGCTTATACCACACTTATGTTCTACCCTTACAGATTCCTTTAAGGTAGGAAGATTACTGCGGTCTTTTTACAAAGCTTCCATTTCTCTTATTCTCAAAAAGAATAAGAATCCTACTGAATGTTCTTCGTGTAGACCTATCCCTTTACTTAATTTTGATACTAAAATTTTATCTGAAGTGTTGGCTCGCAGACTTGAAAATATTATACTGTATCTTCTAAAGTTTCAGATGATCAGACAGCATTTATTAAAAATCGATATTCCCATTTTAAAATATGGTATTTGTTAAATGTTATGCACTCTCCATCTAAGGAAATATCGGAATGTGTGATATCTTTGGATGCAGAGAAGACCTTTGACAGAGTTGAATGGAATTATCTATTTACATCCTTAGAAAAATTTAATTTTAGATCTAATTGTATTTGTTGGATTAAATTACTTTATTTATCTCCCTCCACTCGGGTTCTTACTAATCTTCAGAATACTAAACCCTTTAAACTCCAACGTGGAACTAGACAAGGTTGTCCTTTGAGCCCTCTGCTTTTTGATTTGGTATTAGAACCCTTAGCAATTGCTTTTCGAGAGTCTAAAGAGATTACTGGTATTTTAAGGAGAGGTACTACCCATAAAGTGTCGCTCTATGCTGATGACTTATTGCTTTTTATATCTAATGTTACAACCTCTTTACCATTTGTGTTCCGTTTACTGACTAATTTTAGTCGGTTCTCAGGATATAAATTAAATTTACATAAGAGTGAACTGTTTCCTTTAAACAATTTAATACCAACTGATATTAACCTCTTTTTAAATTTTTAAGAAAACAATTTACGTATTTAGGAGTAACAATTACTAAGAATTATACTTACTTATTTATAGAAAATTTTTTAACTTTAATGAATTATGTTAAAAAAACACTTTCCAATTGGTCACCTCTCTCTTTATCACTGATTGGCCAAATTAATTCTATTAAAATGAATATCTTACCTAAATTTTCCTTACCTACTTTTTCTAAGCTGTGCCTGTTTTTATTCCTAAATCTTTTTTTGACTCTTTGGATTCAGTTCTTTCTTCCTATATATGGAAGAATAAAAAACCTCGAATAAATAAAGCTCACCTTCAAAATACCAAACAGAATGGAGGCCTTGCCTTACCCAGTTTTAGGTTATATTATTGGTCATTTAATATACGATATATTACATTCTGGATATATTACATTAACCATGAGAATTGCCCTTTATGGGTTTCTTTGGAAGTCAACTCTGTTATGAAATTTTCCACTATTTCTTTACTTGGATCCTCGCTTCCTTTATCTTTAAATAAACTAACTGACAACGTGGTGGTCAAACATACTTTGAGGATTTGGTTACAATTTAGAAAACATTTGGGTTTATTGAGACTCTCCCTCTCGAGTCCATCTTCTCTAATTATTTTTTAAACCATCTTTAATTGACTTATCTTGTAAAGAATGGGATAGATTGGGTATTAAATGATTTCAGGATTTGTTTGACAGAGGGAATCTCTTTTCTTTTGTGCAACTTTCAACAAAATTTAACCTCTCCAATACTCACTTTTTTCAATACTTACAGATTAGAGATTTTTTAAGATCTCAATTACATACATTTCCTACAAGTCCAGGTAAGAATATAAGAGATACAATTTTTAATCTGAAACCCTTTGACAACAGTTCAATATCTTACATTTGCGCTCTGCTGTTGGGACTGAAAAAGGCCTCTTTAGATAAAATTAAAGGAGACTGGGAAAATGATTTACAGATTTTCATATCTGAAGAGAGATGGAAGATTATTTTAAAATTGATTAATTCTTCATCATTATGTGCTTGTCATTCTTCATTACAATTCAAAGTGGTACATAGAGTTCATATGTCTGAAGACAAGCTCTCTCATTTCTACGCAGATATTTCCCCTTACCTTGATAGATGTACTAATGGAGTGGACACCTAATTCATATGTTTTGGACATGTCTGAGCCTTGAAAAATTTTGGAACGATGTATTTCAAACTTTTTCTGTACTTCTCAATGTTAGTTTTAAGCCCAATCCCTTGACTGCCATGTTTGGTATCATTGAGGATAGTGCCACAAAACTGAAGCCATCTAATTTGCGGGTATTGGCCTTTATGTCTCTTATGGCCAGGAGGGCGATCTTGCTCAAGTGGAAGGAGGCCGCCCCACCCACTCATGCTCAATGGCTATCTGACGTTATGTTGTGCCTTGATCTAGGGAAGATTCGTTGTTCGATTTCTGATTCTAAACATGATTTCTTAATGTTACGTGGACCCTTTCTGAGTTATTTTCACAATCTTTGAACTGTTATTAAAGCATGGATCTGAACCATTATTATTATAATATTATATGGTAAGGTATTTTTTCTACTCTTTTTTTTAACCAACCAGCTCATTTTGGTAGTGGGGGTAGATTTTTTTTAATAAAATACAATTATTTTAGTTTATTTCATTTCATACTTCAATCTTTTTTTTCTACATGATTGATTTGGAATATGGGATACTGTGATCATATTACTGTGATTTAGATGTAATGTAATTCATATTACTTACTTGTACCCTTGTGAATTTTGTATTTGTATTTATGCAATTTATACAATATTAATAAGAATATTGAAAGAGAAACGTCTGGATGACCAGGGAAAGGCAGGGAAACTTCGTTCATGTAGAAACGCCTGGATGACCAGGGAAAGGCAGGGAAACTTCGTTCATGTAGAAACGCCTGGATGATCAGGGCAAGGCAGGGAAACTACCTGTCAGAATGGAAAGAGTTATAGATGCTTTGGAAAATGAAAGAGGAAAGGTTATAGCTGGTCTCCAAGGCCAAGGGAGCAAGGAACAGGAAATAGAAAGCATCACACACACATATTGTAAGGATTTAATAGACCTGCATTTACACAACCATATAGCATACTCTTGGGTAAGCTAAAAGCAGGTAAATTATGTTCATGGAAAGCATCATTTAGAGAGTGTAATGAAACAAATAAAAGGACTTTTACAAGATCCATTCTTGCTGATGCCAGCACAAACTGTCACGCAAGCTCAGTTTGGATCTGCTGATAAGTCATCTGCAAGTGAGTTTGAAGCAGCACTAAATTCATGGGCACGGCTCGTACAAAGTTGCATTGTATCATCAATAGCAAGTAACAAAGAAACATCTTAGTAACTCCTCATCTTTCAACCTGTTCAACGTACAGGATGAAGGGTTACTGTACAACACCTCCAACTGAGACCAAAGTGTACATAAATAAAACAAGAAATCAAGTTATTCCAATTTTAACTTTTAAAACTTAATGAGGGAGCAAGGAAGTTAAAGAAGTTGCTTTGTAAGAATAGGAATCTTGATTGTAAGACAGCAAGGGAGAAGCGCTCTATCAACTTAAGAAAACTAAATTAAACAAGTTTCGAAGTGGAATGACAATGAAATGTAAACTCAAAAGGCGTGACTATGTTTGGAGGTCAGAGGTCGTGTTAGGGGGATTTGTTTTTGACCTGCACGTGTACGTGCACACCTTTCAATGTCATGTTGTTGTCTCGTGGGAAGGTGTGCGTGCAATGACAACACAGTCACACCACTGAGAGCTCCAAGGATGCAAAATACCACTTGTGCAATGAGACAACGCCATCACTGCATCACCTCCTGACGTGGCCGCTGCCTCTCCATTTCAGCCTCCAATCAAATGCAAGTTTTGAAATGAGGAAATAAACCAAAATGACAGCAACTGAAAGCATTCCATTAATACATACAAAAAAAACAATGAGAAAGGCAGGGAAAAAACTTGCTGTGAAAAGAAGCTTTTAAACCATGACTGATGATTAAATCCACAAACATAAAGCATCCGGTATCACACTGGCCAGTTCACATAACATAATAAGCACCGGCAGGTCGGCCTGTCACTCAGACTGTCTTCAGTACGTGCCACTACCCAGCAC